>NW_008795672.1:2800598-2811868 GCF_000699145.1 Aptenodytes forsteri | reverse complement strand
GCGCACGCAAGCAAAGCAAAACAAGGAATTCATTCACTACTTCCCATGGGGAGGCAGGTGTTCAGCCATCTCCAGGAAAGCAGGGCTCCATCACATGTAACAGTGACTTGGGAAAACAAAACACCATCACTTCAAATGTCCCCCCTTCCTTCTTCTTCCCCCAGCTTTATATGCTGAGCATGACGTCATATGGTGTGGAATATCCCTTTGGTCAGTTGGGGTCAGCTGTCCTGGCTGTGTCCCCTCCCAGCTACTTGTGCACCCCCAGCCTCCTCGCTGGTGAGGTGAGAAGCAGAAAAGGCCTTGACTCTGTGTAAGCCCTGCTCAGCAGTAACTAAAACATCCCTGTATTGTCAACACTGTTTTCAGCACAAATCCAAAACACAGCCCCATACCAGCTACTGTGAAGAAAATTAACTCTATCCCAGCCAAAACCAGCACCCCAGTGATGAATGGTGTATACACGCAGTAGTAATGTATGAAAATAGGCATCTTTAAGTGGTGAAGTGATGGAAATTTAAAGCCTGGCAAATCATCTTTTCAGGAGGAGTTGGACAAATATTCTGTCCGTTCTCCTGAAGCCTTTACACACTGGCACTTGACATGTACAGGGGTTGCCATAATCTTTTATTAGAACTGTTTTTCCATTTCTGACAGTGAACAATACCATGGTATCTGCAGCATTCATTGTGTTCACTGTAGGAAATCGATAAAGCATACTACGCACACGGTAATAAAGCTAAGTGCCTGCCAGCTCCAAAGACGTATCTGATAAGTACTACATGAGTAGGAATTAACATGCTCAGAGTGTTGGGCTTGGAGTCATTCTCCTGAACAGTGAGTTGATTTAACTTTTACCATTTACCACTGAGACCTAGATTTATGTGTTTATAGTCATTTCTATGTCAATACATCAGTGCTTAATGCAGATCAGTTCCCTCTGAAGTAGACAGGAATGATCAGATTTCCTCTTTACTGATGGCTGAACTGGAGCCACAGAAAGACTTCATGATTTGTTCACACAGCCAGCCAAGACGAAACAAGGGATTCCCAATTCCCAGTTTGTTATTCTAGCGATTGGTGGAGTCTGTTTCCATTCCCAAGCAATAATGTCTGTCCTAAACCCATTAAGAACACTCCTTCCTATTCTGTATTCCAAACTAGAACAAACTGTACTGATCTGACCCCAGTTGTGAAGCTATAAATTTAATTTACAGGGTCATTTATATGGGAGGAGAAGTAGCGTCAAAATACAAGAATCTATGCAAGGAGAAAACAGAAGAGGCATAGATAACAAAACCCCTATAAAATGTCTCCACATGTGATTTGTGTGGAAACAGTTGCTCTGAGATCAGAAGGAAATCTGTTGCTTTTGGCAAAACTGGTAATTCTACAGCTCAGTAGTTATTAGGGCCTCTGCGTGATACTTTCTGAGCTATGGACTTATCATAAAGACTTCCTGTTTTGCAGCTTTCAGTCCTGTCAAGATATATGCCTTAGCGTGATTCAGTTCTGTTGTTATAATGATATCAAGATTTACAATGAACTATTAAGAGATTAAAAGATAATATGACAGCAAGCATAAAGCTGAACATAGTCTGGAATGGAAAGAAGAAGAGTACAGAAGAAAATTTCAGACTGGATTTTGATTTAGCAGTATTTTAGGCACTCCAAATTTTCTGTAACTCCGTCAGTCCAGTGAGCCTATCCTCACTATAGCACTTGTTAGCACTAAAAACCCCTTTTCTTCCCCTGTCAGCTAGCTGTTGTAATGCAGCATGGTCTAAAACAATTGCAGAAGGAGATAGAAACTACCAAATTAAATTTATCAGATTTGAAAAATATTAACAATGTCATTACAGAAGTAACTAGAGGATATGATAGCTAAAGCTCTTCTGTGCTAGGTGCTGGCACAGTTAAGTATGCACGCAGAGGTGGTCTATTCATTGGTAGCTACTCTAAGTGATGTTGATCAAAATAGGGAACAACCATCTCTGTTTTAAGTTGTGGGCCCACAGGGCTCATTTTGAAGCTAATAAAGACAATTACAGCTTCATTCCTGTGGAACTGTGGAGAGATCTGAAAGACAAACTATTATTTGGCAAAAGGATCTGACCGTGCGAGGTCTTCCAAAGGCAGTGAAGGGTCTGACCATCAATGGGAAGCACTACAAAATCTTCCTCTTTGAAAAGCTTGTGCAAGTAATACAATACTGACAGCGTCCTCTCTCAACCCTGCCAAAACACAATCTACCTCATACTAAATTACAACAAAAAGTCATGAAATAAATTGATCTTAAAATCACAAATCAATGCACTTGGGGAAAAAATGTCAAAGCAGAGCTCTTAACTCCCAAAGACAAGGCAGATGGAAACCCGTCTTCTATGGACACTGTGTGTGCTCTCAATTTTGGTCAATTTTATGCATCAGGGTACTCGGGTGCTACCAAAATGTGGTACCATAAAATAGAGAGATCAAATAAATAGCATTAAAAAGCACAGCAGAACCAGGTATTTTACCAGCAGTGCTTGAGGTGTTGGACAGCACTTTGTCTACAGGTTCAGCTTTCTTTCCTGAGTAATGTAGCATGCATGTGTGTGCTCTCAATTTTGGTCAATTTTATGCATCAGGGTACTCGGGTGCTACCAAAATGTGGTACCATAAAATAGAGAGATCAAATAAATAGCATTAAAAAGCACAGCAGAACCAGGTATTTTACCAGCAGTGCTTGAGGTGTTGGACAGCACTTTGTCTACAGGTTCAGCTTTCTTTCCTGAGTAATGTAGCATGCATAAACAGACTACAGGTTCAGCTTTCTTTCCTGAGTAATGCAGCATGCATCTCAAGGAAACAGACCCAAGCATGAATAGAGTTCTCATCTGAGGTTTCTCCACACTCTGAAGAAAATATTAGCAAGCTAGGGAGAGAATGGGCAATTCCCATCGATCTGCAAGGCAAACCAGGAGGGCCATGTCACACTTGTACAAACTCTGTGTTAGAACTAATAGAAATGTTAAAACATGAGATTGTTTCTGGTGAAATGCACACAGAACAGAACACTCAAAGCAAGAAACCTGGAAGAGATCTGCCCTTCCATACAGCTTTGCACTCCATAATTAACTCGCGAAGCAGCACGACTCTAGTACTGACCTAAGCAGCATGTGGGCAACTATTTTCTCCAAAGCCACAAGTGATGGCTGGAGTAGTTGATCTAAATTCATGATTTACTGTTCCTTGTTAGGCTACAGCTTCCAGTCTGCCTGGTGATGTTTTTGGTAAAAGAGGCAGGCTCCAAAATTAAGACTTCTAATGCCTCTAAGTGACAATAGTTATGCTATCTTACCTGTCTGTAGAAAGAAAAAAAAAATAAACCAACTCAGAACTGCTGCTTTTCTAGGCTTCCTTTTCTTAGCTAGGACATATGAGGAGGGAAGCCTTGGTTCTGATGAAATTAGGGGGAATTTTTGTCTTCCAAGGGGTCAAGATTTTACCCAGGCCTCAACAGCAGCCAAGTCTGAAAGAAGGTAAAACACCTCTTGTTCAACTGTGTAGACAAACACTGGGCTAAGTTGGGTGATCTGGGTGTGCTTCAGTACTTCTTCTCCAGCCACTGGAAAGATGAGGGAGCTTCAGGCCATTTTGGAAAGTGGAGTTCTGACCTAAATGTCAGAAATAAAAAATAAAAAAGTGTGAATGGATGAATGAACGGAATGAAATGATGGACTAGTTCATAAACTTACAGTTACTCACCTGGTCTCCTCCACAGTATAAAGTCACCTTCCTCCTTTCAGTAGCAGGTTTTGTTGTCACACGTAGTTAATAGTCTAATTAAATAAACATAGATTTGACCTGAAATTTATGCTGGCCTCTCTCTCGCATTCATGGAGTAAGTGAAGAGATACCTATCTGACCTGGCCCTATGACACGTGGGACCAATCAGTCAAAGGGTTTGCTTTATAGAACAGTTGTTTAGATAGCAATTCACAAGATTTACAGAGGAGATAAATTAGACTGGACTCCAAACCACACCATCTCCTTTGCTTGTCTTAAGGTCGAAAGGGGAAAAAAACATTTACTAATGGATAGAGGACTGGATGGGAGCTGAGCTCTCACTCCCGCTCTGCCACAGAAGTACTTGTATATATAGCTGGTGTAGGCTACATTTACATATATAGGAATCAGAGACTTCTGACTGTACTGCTGAATTTGATGCAAGCATGGGCAATCGGAAAGGTGCTGATTTAATAACTCTTGAACTCTGTAGAGGTTCTGCAAGGGATGATGGAGCAGCTTTGGAAAAAAACCAGTTTATTTCTGTTGGTTTTGGGAGAAGAGAGCTTCAGTGGCAGCAAACATTCTGTAACAGACTGGATTTTTTGTATTGTGTTTTAAAAAAAAAAAAAGAAAAATCTTTGTTTTGAGCTGTTATTAATTGTCACTGTGCAATCGAAAGGTCAAACCTGATGTTCTTGCTCAAGCAAAAGCCTTCTCAAAGCCAATGGAGTTTTGCCTGAGAAAATACTGGATAGAAGCATGCACAAATGTCAGCATTGGGACTGGATTTGAACTGTATTCAGGCACTAGTTAAGAGAGTTCCAGAATAAGCTCTAAATGTAGAAAGAATGCTATCTTTAAAGGGTACTTTTACATAAGAAATATGGGGTGATATCCTCAATTTACAAACTCTTAGGAAGGAGAAGCAAGTGGCTGTCATTCATGGCTCTGTTCCCTTGGTCCTAGAGGTGCCAGTTATCAAAGTGTTATTAAGTAAGTCTAAGGTCAGTCTGAATCCTACTCCAAAAAGTGCCAGCTGGCTGTCCACATCCCGACCCCATTCTCCACTCCTGAGCAGGTGGCATAAGGCTGATTTTGAAGTCAGGCCTGTTCACCGTGCCTTTGCATCCATTTTTCCTGAATGTGCATGAAGCAGCAAGAGTATTTACAGTGTAATTAACAATATATGATGCAGCGACCAGGAAGGTGCTGGAAGAAGCAGGATTTCATTTGTTTAGCAGCTGCGTATGCAGCTCTACTGCTTGACTCTTTTCATCCTGAACTTACGGTCCCACACCAAAACATGTGCCTCCTGCTGTCTGATCTCTTCCTCTGTGATACTTGTTCTGTAACTTCACAAGAAGACCGTTTTATGTGTGACTACTAAAGGACTGGCTGAAACTTTTCTTATTTCTGTGTAAAGTTCCTAATTTGACCTTTGCAGATCTAGTCTAAGTAACCAATCATGGGACAGAAAAAGTAATGACTAATTTTTGTAAACAACTTACACAATGCAGTGTACTAAATTAAATAATGAAATGTTAACAGCAGACTTCTCATAAGTTATTTTGGGAGGGAAATGGCAAAGAAGTTCACAAGTCCTTTCAAATAAATTTGAGAATATCTCAAGCTACTCACAAACAAAAGAAAAGAGATGGCGCTTTTCCAAGAAATTTATTTTACTGCTCAGCTCTATTCCTGTCCAAAAGGTTGGGAAAATGAACAATCACTTCTTGCTTTCACAATTTTAATTTCTAAACAGGATGGGATACAGAGCATTGAGTAGATTGTGGGTATTCCTGCATTGAGTGATGTATCCTGGAAGTAGGATCAAATGTTTGCAAGTCTCATATCATTCCGATATCTGTGAATGAGACCTTCGTGCTGACTGTTCATATTGGTATTTTATCTACTTCAGTTACGTTGGAAGGCATGATGGATGGAGGTGAAGGCATATGGAGGGGTTCTTGACTCTTAAAATAATATTAATAGTAATGACAATATTAAAGGCTGGAAAGACTAAACCAGGTATCAGCTATCCTTGCGGTAAAGCATGACATAGTCTCTATACAGAGACTATTTCCATACACTGACTATTTAAAGGGCAAGATAAAGTAGAATAAATAAGTAACAGTCCTTTGCACCAAAAGGTGAAAGAATTTCAGACTCTTCACTTTATTGAGGAGAAGGGCCTGGTTCACAGCGTACAATTTTCTAACGGTCAAAAGATGGTAGTTGTGGAGTTTTCTCTACTCTGACAGATGAAGGTATAAAAAGAGCCAACAAATAGAAGAAGGAGGATCCATTCAAAGTAGGAGTAAGGCTGCATTTTTAACAATGAGGTTGCTTAACAAGTTTGGAAAAATTTATCCAGGAACATAGTGGATCTCCATCACTGGAAGTCTTTAAATCAAGAATGGATGTCTTTCTGATGACCGTGCTTGTTGCTGTAGCAGGAGTTATAGGCTTTGAAATTCCATGGCTTGTGTCATCCAAGAAGCCAGAGTAGATTATTGCATTTGGTCTCTAGTGACCTTCCAGTCCCCACAAAGCGTTTGGCGGATTGCTACTTGCAGCATGTCTGGAAGAGGAAAAGTAATATTTCTCATATCTGGACAATAGATGCCAAGTGGTTTCCACTGGAGTTACAGATCAGGTTTCCTTTAATTTTCCAGGCAGTGTACTAATTTTTCAGGGAATAAGGAAACTGCCAAAGGACGTTTTGGTTATTTTAAATTTCATTATAGCAGCCTTTCCACTCCTTCCACTTGTTCTCCCCTACAAACTCAGTGTAGAGGTAAACAATGCATAGAAGTGGTGTACTGGCCCAAATATGAAAACACCGGCACTGAATAACTGTGTTTGCATTGGGCATCCTTTAAATGACATTAATAAAAAGTTTACCGAATTTCTCTGAGTACGCTGAAATGAGTTTTGAAAGAAAACAGCTTTCAGCAATTTGAAGAAAAAAAAAATTAATTTGCAAATGGCATATATTGACTGAGGTTGGCCATAATATTTGTGAATACCCATAGAAACATGATGAACAGGATCTACCGAGTTACTTCCAAACTTCATTGCTAGAATCAGTATATTCATATAACACTCCTAATCTGATATACCAGGTAATGGCAAATATTACATACATGAAAGAGAAGAAACAAACAGAGGCATTCCTTAGTGGTGGTGTTCTGCAAATACACCGATGTTATGCACACACTTTGAGCAGACCGTAGCCAATTAATTAAACCACAGAATATCTGCAAATATTTACTTGATGGCTGTGGTTTGAAAAAGCTATAGCAGTGCATAAAATAGATTTGCTTTACATTTCAACAGACTTGCTGGTGAGAGTAAATGATAGAAAAAAAAGAGGGAAAAACTAAAAGGAAAACAAATAGATTATGTTTCCAAAATCCTACCAAATATGTGATCCGCTGAAATTATCGGACTGTTAACTGCTTGTAAATCTGCCTAGACTGGGGTTGTGAAATTATTTTTAGTATGACAGCAGAAACCTTTCTAATGCTACCATTGTGGCACCGTGTCAGCTGAGTAAGAGGCAGCAAGGATGGCATAAGAGTCAGCTGGGCAACCTGAGAACAAGGCAGTTGTTTAGCAATACAAAATTTTCCTTCCAAATAGAGGAAGAAGTATACCGATGTATTTATAGCCTGTCAACTTCTGAAATCCTAGGGAGAGTACATCTGAGGGCAATGTCGTGGCTTTACATACTCCAACTAGCAGCTACGTAATTTTTGAAGAAGAGCATCAAGAAACCCTTGCTCAGCTTCTTAATAGAGTGTGTTAGAGCTCTGCTGTCCTTAGTGGCAGTGGTACCTTCCCAGCACAATAACAGTTTTGCATCCGTTATTGCCAACCTCAACATCCCCCCCAGTCATATCTTATGCTTCCATAAATTGTAAACTTGGTTTAAAATGAAAGAGCTTCAAATAAATGTCTTTCAGTTATTTCTATTTCCTGTCTGGTCTGAGAGTTTGATATTGGTAGGGAATAAGGTTTTTGTGGTCTCTGAAGCATGCTTTCTCCTGTAGGACCTTTTGCATAGCCCATGCATCAGGCTGGGGCACGGTGGCAGCAAGGAGGACTTTCTCTTTGGAAGAGGAAGAAGGCAGAAGAAGATGCTGTTGTAGAGGTGTTCTGGAGATTAGGAGAGCTCTACTGCTCTCAGCTGCCTTTTGTGTTTTCAGTTCCCGTTGTGCTATAAATTGTTTGAACTACTGCAGTGTTTCCAGTGACTTGTACAGACAGAAACTGGGTACATATTAGGATTTTAGGGTTTTTTTTTTAATGGCACTGAGGAAAAAAATGGTAGACTGCAGAAGTTCAGCTGAGCATTTCTGCTGACATCCTTAGCTGTGGAAGAGTTAACGATGTTGACACAGACTGTCATCTTCTGGTTTCAGATTCATTCCACTAGGATGAGAGACAGGTGTTCACATCCCTCAGACATATTGTTTCAAGCTATCTACAGGCTAGAGATGATAACAGTGCATCAGCTTACATTTTGATGGTTTTGCTTGTAATCACAGAAAAGGAAGATTGAATTTTTGAGTGTTGATTTCAGTGGGAGCAGAAATGCAGAGGCACTTTTGAAAATCTTGTCTGCAATTTATTTTAGAAATGAAACTTCAGGTTTTTAATCTCAGTTCTGTGAAAAGTGTCAAAGATGGAAAAAAGTATTAGGCCCTGCATGTGGGCAGAAATAGATGTGACAGTTCTACCCGATTAATTCTGAAGAAAACCAGCATAGCTTTATGCAAATGAAATTGCTCAGAAGCATATGAAGGCCTGAAAAATTAAACTAAGGGAGGTGAAAACTGGCTTTTGAACATCAAACTAAAAAGAACTTCTTCCTTAACTTTGTAAATCATAACGATTCCATTTCTCCAAGCTACTCAAACAAATTGAGCTTTGTCTTCCAGGTCAGTGGAAATATATTATACAGTGCTGTTGCAAAGTAAAATGGCTTCAGCGACTTTATGGAAAGGGGAAAGGTTCCCAGGCTTTCTGTTCCCAATGCAGTTTAATTTCAAGTCTCATGCTCAGTTTCACTTTCAGAGTGCCCTAAGAGAAAATGTAATTTAGACTAGAGCTGCATTCACAAGTTAATGGCACTGACTGTAATCCTTCAAAATGATGGATACTGGAATTTTCCCCCCTTTACAGGAGGAATCACATTTCTCAATGTCACATAAGGAAAAGAAACAAACGTGCAGAAACAGCAACTGACCCTCAAATCTTTGAAGATACATTTGTGTTTCCGAAGCTGAAGTAATTTTCCTGCCAGAAATCATTGTGACCTAAAGTTAGAACTCCTGTATCTGTGCCCTTTGTACTGTGTTGACCTTGTTAAAGCTACAGTTCTATGTATTATAGAAAAAATGGGAATTGCAGGGGAAGCAGAGAGATCATCAAGCAGGCTAGAGTTTGTCTCTTGAGGTAAAGGAAAAGTTTAGACACAAAGCCCAGCTTCTGTTGTCTGTCTTTTGTGTTCTGCATGTCGCAAGGTATCAGCAAATGTTTGAACACAAGTATTTATCGGTTTTGACTGGTTTTGCAGTATTGTATCTGCTTTTGCCTTATTTCGCATGGGTTTTTTTACTGCTGTTGCTTTGCTACATGTTCACACCTGTGCTATGCACATGAGGAGGTCCTTGCTGAAAGGCAATATCCTCAAAATGTTGTTCTTCGAGAACCTTTGAGGGTAAGAAATTGATGTTTTTGCCTGAAACAGGTGGGTGGAAGGGTGATACAGAGCCATTCTGATCTCTTCCTCCAGTAGTACAAACACTAGTAGCAAGAAAGGAGGCCTAAGAGGAATCTACTTTTCACAGACAATACAGGGAAGGTTATTTCATTTAGACTAATCAAACTACAGACCCCGAACTCTGCATTTCTGCAATACTATCCACATCCTCTATGAGAGCTAGGTAGGGAAGGTAATTCTATCACTTTGAGACTATCGGATGGGCAGTCCTCACACCTCAAGCTCCACACGTCAAACACAACAAAGGTCAGAAACGCCTAAAAACATTGAAAGCAACAGCTGGTAGGACAGCAGCATGTCTCTCCTGGCTAATAAAAGCAGGTGGAAACAGCTGTGTGTGCTGCTAATGGAACTACTCAGTGCCTCCGTCAAAGGAGGTGCACATCAAACTCATGGATAAATATAAGGGTTTAGTCACTCAGACAATCAGCACTCAACCGTGAGGGACTAAGAATCATTAAGTCTTTGCAACACAAGGCATAACTCAGCATTGACTGGATGCATGTTGTACTCAGAACTAGCTGTTAGAGTCTTCAGCGGGTTATTTCTCTTCCAGATGACAGTTATCCATTCAGCCTTGATGGAATCAGCATGCAGAGAGATGGTTTTATGTCACTCTACAGTGTCTTATGGCCACAGACAGAGTTGAAACCTCCATGTTTACGTTGCTGGACTTTGCTGCAGCTTCATCGGAGTGAAGTACAAGGTATTACTATTATGATATAGGAGGGGCAGTATCCCCAAGGATCTGGACAAGAATATTAACTGGAATAACATTAGTAGCTTCTCATGCCCCTTTAGTGCTGGTGTATCTAGTCTGGGGCATATCCCATTATACTAAGGTATTGCAGTGTTGGATGGAGGTCTGGTGTTGTCCATGTATTTCCCTTGTATCTGACTGTCATGACATGGGAGGGGACAGAAGGGGTGAAATAATCAGGTGATTTTCCTGGGCAGTAACAGGCATTGGGTCTTGTTGATATTTGTGTTCTCTGCTCTTCTCGGGTGCCCCCCTCCAGAAATCTTCCCTTACCAGTAGGTTTGTTCCCTTTAAACAGGCAGGGAATAATGCCAGGAAAAAACATAATGAAAGGAAGACTACTGCTTTGTTGGTGTTTTGGGGAACGTTTTTGTGCAAAGACTTTTAATGTTTGTTTTTGCAAAAAGATATTTACCTTAAACCACAGACAACTGACAAACAAGCTGGAGTAGGTTACTGGATTCTATCAAGACTGTTTGGTGATGCATTGACATTTGGTGTCATGACTCCATTAATAAAAAATATTCTGGAGGAAATTCTTCCTGGTTCATTCATCCACAAATAATTTACGCTGGGAGCAGTGGGTCTAAACCTCTTTGGCAGACTGAAATCGAGGAGCATGATGAACAGCTAGCCTGGCTCCTGAGTGACCAGACACCCACTGCTTACCAGGGGTCTCATTTTTTTTCAGGCATGCAGTTAGTCTGTTGTGCCTGGAGGGAGCTCACAGTAGATATTTGTGAATGATAAAATAAAAAGGGGCTGAGGGCCCTGGGACTCAACAGAGGATCTTAGGTGAAAGAAAGCGCAGTTGTTAACCTTCCTGTGCCTGATATGTGGTTTGTCAATTAGGCAGCAGAAGCTGAGTTGGTTGTATATTGACCTACAAGCATTAAACAACTGGCTGTGAGCCATATCCCGTGAAGACCGTACCGTCCTTTTGAT
>NW_008795672.1:2766319-2800301 GCF_000699145.1 Aptenodytes forsteri | reverse complement strand
TTTGGGTTTTTTAAAAACAGGGGTTAAAAAAAAAAAAAAAAAAAAAAAAAAAAAAAGAAAAGTATCTTTCACCAGGTGCACTTTGACTGTTTATTTGGAAAAAATAAAAAGTATTTTGCACAGAAGCATCCATAGTTTTCCAAGGGTTATTAACATGCATAGCCATGCCTGGCTTGACCGTGCAGTATGCTCCTAGACAGAATGACAAAGCTGGAAAAATGAAGTCAAGGAAATATGAGCTGATTTATTTTTTATGCGTAACAAGCTAAACCTTGATCCAGTGCATCTGTGGAGCAAAAGAATATTTATTCAGTTCCACCATCGAAAACACTGAGAAACACATGAGGTGAGTGTGAATTGTCTCAGCTGAACTCATGTATTCTCCAGACATAATTAAACACTGGCCCAATTTTTACTGTGGGCTACTTAATTGGATGTCAGAAATTCCACGTTTGGAGGTTCAGTTTGACCTTTAGTTACATAAAAGAAGCATTTAAGAGTCTCCAGTGAGTGTCAGTGTCTGAATGCAGATGCCTTGTTTGAAAACTGTGCTCCTTTACAATGATGCATTCCAGGAGGAGAAAGCCCTGATCCTGCAAACAGTTTGAAGCAGGCTTCAGCTTGCTGCCACTGACACCAGCTTGCTGGAATCCACTCATTTCGGGGAATGGTACGCTAGTAAAGACACGCACATGTGGATGCGATTGCAGGGTTCAGGTCTAAATTAGCATGAGATTTTTCTCCCATCTAAATACACTATAAATTTGAGAATATGCTTTAATTTCAAGGTGGAGATTCAAAAATGAAAGAGAAAGTGCTCAGATAACCATCTTTCTCAAATGCCAGAGGATTTGTAGAGAAAAAACTAATTCAATTACAGTGAGACTTTCAGTAAGTGGTAGAGCTTGTTTAAAGCTGGTGTGACCAGGTGAAAATGGGACTTTGATATACACACAGGGTCATTTTTAATCCAGCCAGCCTGGAGGAGATAAATAGCACTGAAACCTGGCAAGATCACCTGTAGCTCACACCATCCACCTAGGAAAGAAGCAAGGGATGTAGACAGGTATTCTTGCTCATAGCTATTGGAGAAGTCAGTCATCCCTGGTGAAGTGTTCTGAAGGAACACTTCTGGAAGAAGGAAGTCTTAAAGCATCTGAAGCTGTTTGCTCAACGAAGCTTTATCTGTGCCCCAAGACCTGGAGAGGCTCTTGCAGCTCCTGCTATCTCAAGTTTGGCTCCTATCAGTACATTGCACAGCAGAGTTAAAGCTGAGCAAAGTAGACTATCTGCACGCTGCGAGCACTGATCCAGTAGATAGGCTCGTATAGGCTGTGGCTCACATCAGCTACCTTTGCACACAGTCTGTGATTCCCTTTCTGTAGTTTAAAAAAGTCCTATTACAACACCAGAAAATTAACTCATAAAGGGAAATGGTTTGCTGACTAGTTTTTAAATGCCGTGAACTGCTTACAAGGTTTAGGAATGGTGTGAGAATCTCCAGACTTAGCTTTGGTTTCTAATACCGCTTGGATCTGTAGGTACAGATCCCCGTTTACTATGATGTTATGCTGAAACATGCAAACCGATGTTCTTGTTCCCATATTGATTTGTTTGGTCAATTAAATTAATGTAAAGAAATGTAGCTTTAAGGGTAAAAATGTCATCAGTAAAAGGCATTGCTCACTGAAGTGTGTTCCTCACTTGCCAACTACTACTTGGCAGGAATGAACAGGCAAGGTCATTAGTTTGGTACTTTCTGGAGAAGGATGCAATATACTTCATACAAACTGCAAAATCCAGAGGGATGTCAGACTACCAGTGTAGAGTTATTTTGTTTGCTGAGCCACAGGGGATGTAAAAAATCTGTAGACAACTTCTCTACTTTAAACAAGTGTTCTTACTGTGTATGGCTTGCAATTCACACAGGGCAGATGTCCACGAGAGAACAAAACTAGATGAAAACTGGACTGTCAGCACTGAATGTGCTCCTCTAACTTGAATTACATCCACAGTACTTGCTCGTGCAACTATATATATGTAAGACAGTTTGAATTGGCTGGTCTAAGTGTATAAAGTAATCTAGCAAACAGGGAATTCCCCAGGAGAATTATGTTTGTCTTTAGAAGTAATTCTTTTTCTCATTGTATTTATTTTTTTAAAAAAAGTTTCACAGATAAAGAAATGGAAGTTCTTTCCAGGCAGAAAAAATATTGCATAATAAATAATATGTGGATTGGGTAATTCTAGTGATTTGGATCGTGACTTATGGAATATAAAGGGGAGCGATCTACAATCTTGTTATTTCTAGTGGTTCTTAAATCACAAGTCGATCCTTGCAATATTATGACCAAGGCTTCAAAAGTGAAGACCGTTATAAAATAAAATATTTTTAAGCAAAAATAACTTAGTGTTCATGTTTCCAGGTTTTTCTCTGTAATTCTGTGGACTAGAAGCTAAAAGAAAAGGAACACTGAAATTCTCAAGATTCCAGGAGCTGGGTCTTTCTTTGCTTTTTTCTTTTTAGAAAAAGCCCACCCAGTATCAGAATAAGTAGCAAAAACCATGAGTGTGGCAATCCTCTTGTCACACTGAATTTCCTGCACTTTTTTTTTTAAACAGATGATGGCCCTGGTGAGAGGGTGAGACTATGTACAAATGTTTGTGGTTTAGAGCCCAGTTTTCCAAAGAGAAGTCCAGAACACACAATACGTCACCTGTTTGTACTCCAGCTCCATGAGGCAACTAAGACAGAATTATACAGCATTTCCAGATCAGCTCTCCCATGGGGCTTTAAAGCTGAGTTTTGGTCTCCGCAACACACAAAAATGTTTCCCCGCATGAATTCAAACATTACTTCTTGGCTGTACAGCATGCTACAGGCTTTATCCACTGGTGTTACACTTTTATACTGTTTTAACCATTCCCAAACTAAGGTGGGGAGCATGGGTTTGCCAGCATAGTATTAGTCTGCCTTTGGCTAAGGAAGTATTTGCATTTCTTGCTATTACTGCTAAGCAGATTATTCACTGTTTATGTGAAGAAAATTTATAATGTCTTGCAAGGTTGTAATATACCTGATGAGAGACAGAGGGGATTTTGCCAAGTGGGGTTCCTCTACCTCCAATTTGATCCACTTTTATGACTGACTTTAGGAGCAGCAGAAATCAGACGCAGTGTGGATGTTTTTATTTGATGTTATGTGAGTTTAGAGCCCAAGTGAATACCTGGTCATGGCAAAAGAAGGATTGCTATTGTCTTCAGTAACATTGGAGGATATCCAGTGAATAGTACCAACAAAGACTTTACTAAAATTAAGACTGATGCCGGCATGTAGCTCTTCCTCTGTGCCTTTGTCCTAGAACTTACTTCCAGTCTGTGAAGGGAAAACTTACCCTGTGAGAATGAACAGTTTTATGACGGTACAGAGATTCTCTGTGCTGATAGCCAGCAGGAGAATCAGCCAGTGTCAAAAGTCCCAATGGGCATGTTTATTCTGCCCCACGGTCATCCATATTGGGGCATCTATTGGCTCCTTTCCCACTTGTGCTCCCTTGGCCCGGCTCTGAAGACGTACATGACATGTAGGCCAGGTGCTGGCTCCCAAGACATGGAGTAATTCCAACAAAGGTGGACTTGAGCAATCCTCCTCCTCTGTCAGATTTCTGAATACAAACATATGAGCATTACATACAGAAATGAAGAAGCTGGCAATAGATAGCTCAGTTTTTTATTACAGTTTTTACCCACTTACTTATTGTGTAGTTCCATTGATTATTATTACAATTTTAGTTTTTACAACTATTTCTAGTTCTTTAGTTGTAAAAGGTCTTTGGCCAGGTGGCTTTAAGCCTCAAGTGATATTTATATTAGAGACGAGCTGTGGTCATATTTTCAGACACATTGTGGTCATATTTTCAGTCAGGAATTAGGGCAAAAATAAGACCATTCTTCTCCTCTCTCTAGTTAGAAATGTTGGATAGAGGCATCTTTCTGGTGTCATTTCATGTTTGTTCATTTTGGTGTGGACAATGGACGGTGTTAATCATGCTGCCGTGTCAGTAGAGCAGAAAGACTAGACAAGGAGGGGGATTGATGTGCATGCTTAGACTCAAGGGAGTATATACAATGCAAATAAATGGAGAAGGCAGGCTACTCGGAGCCACTGAGTGTTCCCTTTGTACATCAGATTGTGATTTTTGGCTTTTGAAGGCAAGTAGGTGGGCAAAATAGAGCGAAGGAGAGGTTTTTCACTAGCCAGCTCCAAGCTCGCCTTTGCCAAGAAAATAACTTTAAGTGCAAACGGAAACCAAATCATATACAACTGCATGTTGAATTTCAAGGGATGGAAATGTTGTGAGAGTCAGAGTCCATGTTTGCTTTCTTGGTCTGTTTTTTTCCTGCTCTCTTGAAGAGGAAAATGAGAGGAAAAAAGTGGGAAAAAGAGGGGAAGGAAAGAGCTGGCAGAACTGATAAAGCAAAACATATATTGCCACTACCTGACAATAATATGCATTTAGCTGCCAACAAAGGGAATGCTAAATAAATATGGAACCCTTACCAAGTGCTGCTGGCTAGATTTATTTTGGTTTTGCATTTTTTTCCTGCCCTCAGTGTTTTTGCTAATTATAAGCTGCAGCACCAAGAATATTTAATTTTGTTGAAAGGATGTGTGGTTTTTTGGGTGGTGGGAGTGAAATAGCCAGGCGTACTACAGAGGCGAAGTGTCCTAAAGTAAAGGTTTTAAAGCATTCCCTGTCCATCTAAGCAAGCACCTTGTGGTGTTGAGACTTTATATATAGCTTTACCACTGAGGCCAGCTTTAGGGTGTTCTCTTCACATACCCTTATAGTTTCAGTGATAAAACTCCATAGTTCAGTAAGGTGGATTCAGTTACAGCAGGATAAATGTCCTTATTCCAATTTTATTTGTTTTGCTGATATACCTTTACTGATTTTAAAACCTAAATGCAGAATGCTGTTATAAAAAACTAGTGAGCCTTGTACAAAAGCTGTGGAGTCTGGACCTGTGTGAGTATCTTTGTTGAACATCCTTGTTCCTAGTGTTCTACACTGTGGTCACATCTATCTCCTTCTGGAGGCATCTGCTGTAACCTAGAAGAGTTCACTGGTGTAAATGGGGAGCATCAGCTTTTCTGTCAGCCTCTTTGGGAACTTCAAATATTGGTCAGAGCAGAAAGTGAAGGAGAAAGCCGGGACACTCCTGAGTTTTCAGCAGATGTTTAAACCATATGGAGCCCTAGGCAGCTGATCTGCTTTCACATCCTTTATACAATTTGCAGGGCTGAGACTGACACTGGATGCTCTGGGAACCTGAACTGGCCCTTTTTCTCCCTACCTCCACCCGGGATACCTGTTGGGAGTCTTCCTGAAAGGATTGCCCATAGCAGAATAAGTCAGTCTTAATTCACTTGGCTCATTCCACTGCAGCCAGTCAAATCACTGTGAAAAGACAACTTGAACCTAGTTACATGGGTACAGACTTCTTGTAAAGTGCTGAGAGACAAGGCCCAGAATCTTATACCCTTCTTTTTTTTTTAAACGTGGAAAACCCTCCAAAGACATAATTTCAGAGACAAACTTACTCTATCAAGGTTTAAAAAAAAAAAAAAAAATCTATTTATGACTCCTTCGAGCATGCACAGAGCTTATCTATTGGCAGGAACCAAGACAAAGTTCTCAATCTGATTATTTTAATTCCTGTTTTATTTGTGGGGAGGTGGCTGCAAAGAAGTAATGTGGCTTCTCCAGTGAAGATGTGTGCTTTGGCATTGCCTTCAGGAGTCCCATTAGTTGCTCAAATTAAAGGTTCTGGTGTGTTACTAGGAGCAGCTGTTCTTATTAAACTCATTCATTCAAGATACAAACGAATAAGCCTTTAATTGCATCTGTTGATCAGTGACAAGTCAGCGAGTTCATTGAAGGTATTACTAGCTGAGGAAATGTGTGTTTGCTGCTGCTAACCCAGTCAAAACAAAATGGAGAGTTTTTCTTTATTGCCTTGGAAATATTCTCCAAACTGTGAAGTGGATCCGGTCCCAGACTCATTCTGTGTCTCATCTGCCATATATGTGAAGAAAATGTTATAGGTCACAGGTAGCAATTGTTATGGCTTATCAATTACCTGTACCAGCTTCAGCTGGATTTTGGGGGACAGGACTTAGGCATATCAGTTCAGGAGAGGGTTCATGGCATGTAGGGATCACAGTACTCTGAGTGTTAGAAGTGCTCACACAAGGCTTATTTTGTTTAAGTCCTTCTATGGACTTGCCATGTAATTCTTGCAGGCTTCAGTACCACAAGAGCTGCAGAGCAATTCTGATAGAAACTCCCACTGAAATACTTGCTGACAGAAAATATTAATACTGTAGAACTAATTAAGTTTCTGTTATAACTGTGTATATATAGATAATAATCTGCTGATGGTGAGTGGTAATCTATGGTTATAAAGCTAACTGAACCAGCTGAGCCATGATGCCTGTAGTCCAAGAATTCTTCTGTGGTCACAGCGACCGGTATCTCCAGAGAGTATCTCAGGTGGTAGATGTTGTCTGTCTTCCTGCTGACTACAAAGGGATAGGATGCTCCAACCTTAAGCATGTCCTTTAAATTTCTAACTGTAGATAGCATGAACTTGGAACTAGGGATTTCTTTTTTCTCTCTCCTTTTTTCCCCTTTTTAATGTAAAAAAGGTTTAAAAAAAGCAGAAAGTATTTTTACAAATAGCAGCCAAATTATAATAGCATTTTCTTCTTTCTCCTGCTACTGTGAAGAGTAACACAATTTCTTTTTCTTTGCACACTGGACATAAGCTGAAACAAACATTAAGTTTAGAGTAACTATGGCTGGAATATCTAAGAACCAAAGTCATGCTGGCCTTTGGGATTCAGCTTTGGAAGGAAAAAGTGATGACACTAGTCGCAGCCTTGGTGTTTCAGACTCAGAGCTGTGGTCTTTTAGGGTCATGCCTGCTCAAACGATCTTCAGCTAGCATGTTAACAGCAGTGGTATTTGTATTTTCCACGTTGATTCTACCTTTGATGGTCTGTTTCTACCTGTATGCTCAGGAAAAGACGCATCGCTTCAGATTTGGTAAGTTTTCTTTGGGATGGAAAAAAACCAAAAGCCTTAAACTGAAAGGCATGAATCTATACCAAACCAAATACATGCTCTGAGACAAGTGTCCATCTGTATCCTGATATCTCTGAAGAATGGCAAAAGCGTGGAATATCTTAGATACAGCAATCCAGTGAGTCTGTGGTACCTAGCTAGGTTTTTATATGATGAGCCAGATTCATGGTGTCTTGGTGCTTTTTCAGTTCCCACAGATCTGCTTAAAGTTAAGGCTGGTGTTAAGAGAAAAAAAAAAAAAGCAGATACTGATCTGTTGATACACAGTACAGTGTTTTTTATGCCGGTGTTTTGTCAACATAAAGTCCCTCAAAACAGTAGGCCTGGAAATAGATGTTTCTTTTGTCTTAGCAGCAGCTGGGTGGTCTGACTCCTGAACATTTGTTACCCATTATTGAAGACCACTGTATAAAGGTGAGTGTCCACAAAAATGAAGTACTGGAGCTTGCAATTCCTTACATAAAAGTACACTCTATACACTTTTCAGCTTTCCTACACAGTTAATAGTAGTTCCCATATGTAAAGTTTAATGGTTTGAGCTGCTGGAAGTCCACTGAAACCTAGTCTTCAAGTTCAAAGTTAAAGGGCTAAAGCAGAGCTGGTACATTGTTGTTGTTATTGTTATGTCAGCACTAAAGAAAGCTATTATCACTTTCATAGCTGAAAACTATGCTTTGCATGGTTACAGACTGCATGTGGGGCTGGTCAAAGAAGTGGGAGAATACTTCTGGGAAGCAGTTTAAAATTCCAGAAATTAAATTCCAGAAGAAGAAAATTCCACCACATTCCAAAAGTGGTGCTTTTTTCAGGGTTTTAAGTAGAACTGTTCTCTTGCTATTCCTGCCCTGCCTCCCCCCCCATCCCGCCTCCCCAAACTAGGTACCTAATAGAATTTAGATATTGAACCAGTTTATAGTTTTTAAAACTTCAGTAATCATGAAAATGTTAGATATGTTTTTGTCAAATACGTATGTTTGTATTGAAAAATCCTGCCAATTTTATATTTATATATGTAGACAAATACATATAATGTGTTTGCATTGATATGGATGCATACAGGCACTTTTTGGACCTTATCTGTTATCCTAGTAATGGGTATAGCAGACCAACTTCTGAGAGTCAAGTATGAAAATATAATTGTAGTGGCACAATCAGAGCTTACTATCACTGTGCTCCGCAGCATTAAAACATAATGGAAGAAGCAATATGTATGTGTACAGACTGTGTATGTTATACAAGAAACATAATCTTGCCAAAGCTGAATCATCTAAAGGGTTGGAAGGGATCTAAAGTGGGAATGAACAGGGGTATGCTTTCCAAAAATGTCTACTGAAAATTTTCTCACATAAATTGTCATGACAATAGGTGGCACCCTTATGCCAATAAATATAACCTTGTTTCACTTAACTAGAATTTCTTGGACTTATCTAGTGGAATTCCTTTAGCCAAAATTATTGGAATTAAAAGCAAAAGCAAGTCATCAAAGCAGAATATTCATTAGGGAAATGGGGGACATGCCTGGAAAACAAAAATATAAACTCCATTCTGACTGTTGAGTTTAGCACATGACTTACGTACCAGTACTGCTCTGTTGAGGAATTTGAGCATTTTGAGTCTGGGCATATATTGAGTGATGCACACAAACTGTGTAAATGCATGCTTTAGAACTGAGGATTTTTACTTCTTTGGGGTTACTTCAGAGTGCAAGAGAAACAAAACGTGTCGTGTTTTATTTGCCCTGTTACACAAACACTTGGGTGCATGGGATATCCAGACGATCTGAAACTCACACCTGTGTAAAATCAGAAAGGGAATCTTACAAGAATGGACTTCTCTCAGTAGAGTTTTTGTCACTTTTACTTCCAAAGTGAGCCAAAACCTGGAAAAAAGTGTTAACCAAACTTTGTCAAGCCACAGGCATTTTGGCTTGCGGTTTGGATAAATGTTCAGGTCACTTCTTACTATACCCTGAACGGACCTTATTCACTGCTCCCCTGCTGAGATTGAAAGGAGGTTAGGAAGAGGCAGAAGAGAGAACATTGCAAATGCCTAAATGTATTGTAGAACGATTAAAAGACATCACATATTAAGAAGTGTGAAAAGACAGCTGCTTTTATTGTGTATTGATTTTGCTGATATAATTGGGTATAAGAAGAGAAGTTTTGCTAAGCATAAATTTTATGCATTTTTTTATTTTCGTGAAAACAGAGTTTAAAGATCTGATGTAATTCTGAGGACATAAATTGTTTTAGGCCTGCAGATGGCCCATAAAATTTGCAAAGCCTCGACCATTTATAAGCTGGAATTGGATCAGAAAAAGCTTCAGGATTCATTGAACTTTGCTAGTCTTGGCAATGTCTCTGTTACGCTTTTGCTGGCATTTTGTTTCATCCTTACATTGCAAAAGTAACATCTTACGGTGGTAGTGCAAAACTGAAAGGGAAAAAGAATTTTGAAAGAACTGATGGAGCTAATGAGGTTCCGTTCTAATTCATGAGACTTACTTAACACAGCTGTTCTCTTAGCTAAAATTTTGCTGAAGTAGCTATGATGTTGTAGGGAAAAATAAAATTTCCAGTGTTTCATGAAATGTTATTTGTTTGGACCTCTCTTCATTTCCCTTTCATCATCTCATGCTGGTTTTTGCAAACGTTTTTGCAAAGCAGTGTAATACCTGGACAAACTGTATTCATTAGGATGAATGCTGTCGCCAGGCTTTGGTGCCAAAATGGCATTGTTGATTTCTGCTTAGCATTTGCTCCTCAGCAGCAACGGATC
Source organism: Aptenodytes forsteri (assembly GCF_000699145.1). Classification (NCBI taxonomy): domain Eukaryota; kingdom Metazoa; phylum Chordata; class Aves; order Sphenisciformes; family Spheniscidae; genus Aptenodytes; species Aptenodytes forsteri. The sequence continues at coordinate 2,790,372 of NW_008795672.1, read as the reverse complement.
TGGTTTTAGATAGGTGGTTACAGAGCCAACAGGACCGAGACTATTGCAAGTCAGTTAAGTCTATCCCATTGCACTTAAAGGATATTAAATGAAGATGCTTTACCAAACACTTTCATGTGCTTATCTTGGACTGACAAATATCCTCTTGCCATTGTTAAGTGATTCTATTCCTTGAATTTCACAGATGGGAAAACTCATGGGTAGAAGATGAAGTATCTTGTAACAGTCATATTTTGCAACTTTTTATGAAAATATCCTAAGCCTGATTGCTTTACGTTTAAAAAAATCTTTTTTTTGCACCTGCAAATTCTGTTTGTTATAGAATAAAAACAGTTTAAGGAGCTGTACCCCTCCCCAACCTTTCATGTGTGTGACTGCTCGTCCTGCAGAAAAGATGCGTGTTTCTGGATAGAAATACCTGTAATACAGTTTGGGGTCTTTGGTATTATGCTTTTTAAATAATCTTTTCAGTATCAGTGAGAAAGAAAGTAGAACTCCTAGATGGAAGGTCTGTGTCAAAGTTGGTGATAGCACTCCAACCTGTTTGGAGACCTGTGCCATTGTTGATTTCTGCTTAGCATTTGCTCCTCAGCAGCAACGGATCTGGTTTTAGGTAGGTGGTTACAGAGCCAATGCCTTTGATAGCAGTAAAGAAAAAATTCTTCTCTCCCCGCCCCCGCTATTAGGGTAGGCAGAAGCCATTTCATTGCAACATGTGTCTTTGGGGGTGGAGGGGGGGAAAGGCTTGCCAATCCAGAACTCTTCCAGTGAGGCTGTCGTTTGGTAGAAGTGTGTTCTGCTTTTTTATGGGCAAATAATTACAATTGAAAAAGAAAAACTCAATTATCTTTTCACCTTTCATGAGCTAACTTTAGATTATTTTTTGAGAGCATAGAATGTTACTCACCCACAGTTTCTGAAACAAAAGGAAGAAAAAGTACTCTATATATTGAGGGAACTGTGCAATTGGAATGTATGGAAGAACCCTTGCCGATTGTGTTTTGCTTTCATAGCTAGAGTCTTATTTATCTGGGTATGATTATTTCCTCTGGTATTTTGCATATAAAATCACTTATATCTGACTGATATAAGCTGTCAGAGTCCTGAAGAGCAGTGGTAAAAACTAAGCGCTGACTTTGGACCAGAAAGTGCCATCTGTCTTTAAATAACACTTTCCCTGAAGAAACTGTCTCTTCATACCGATGTATGACGAAAAGTGAACCAGTCATGCACTTGTTTTAAATTTCCTGTACTTTCTTGGTGGTAGAAGGACTGCCAAAACAGTGGTGACAAAGTCATCAACAAGTGGAATACTTAGTTTTTGGTCCTGGTGAATCACTTATCGTGTGGTCCAGGAACTTGTCCTATTTCCACTGGAAAAACGAGCTTCTCCTGGCAGCAGATGCCAATTGAAAGGCAGTGTAATTTCTGGTCTGCCAACTGTTGATAATGAGGTGTAGGTTTAAGTTTAGACCTCTGTGGTCCTTAGTGAGTGGACAGTGGACTCTGACTTTGGTTTATGTGATATATACAATATGTTAAATTCATATGATATCTTTGTATCTATATAAATATATCCCAGGGAATGATGCCCAGAGTTCCAAGCTGAGTATTGTAAGGTGACCTGTGTGCACATCGCTCTGGGCTAAGTGCATGTAGCCATGTTCACATCACACAGCACTTAGTCCTGGGCTTCATATTGTCTCTCTATGGTCCAAGACATTGCAATTACTTGTAGGTATATTTATAGCTCAAAATATCTTAAATACTGTATGTAGGGGCTGTGCTGCAGCCCACCAGAGTGAGGTTCTTAAAGCATGAAATTGTCACAAGTCCTGGTACATGCGGTGTTGTCTGAGGATAGAAATCTCGCTGCGAAAATGGAGTCCTACATAGGGAGGATGGAGACAAAGATGATGCAGTCTCATTCAGTGTGTTTCTTGAAAACATTCCATGAAGTGAACTGTAGCCAGAGTTAAACTTGGATTTTGTTTCATAAGGAGTTAGTCAGCTGACTCCAATAGACAGCCTGGAAGGAAACTGATGTTTGTATAATTTGTGTGATTGGGGAACAGGACTTGAGGCTGAACTGGGAATTCTTGATTTTAAAGCGTACATGTACCCAGTCAATGCTTTAGATAAGCTCTATGAAGCAATGGAGCACTGGTATTGCAAGGGACAGGAGAAAGGAAGAAATGTCTTCTTATTACAAGCGGTAAGAAAGGAAATATTGTTTGCCTTAAGCAAGATATTGTTGAGCTACAGACTGAGTTCAGGAAGGGTATGAAGGACAAAGGCTCTTAAGATCTGAACTTTCTACATGGCTATAGAAGCACTCTTTGCAATCGTCCTGATTTTAAGAGTTTTTAGCTGGAGTCCACTAGGAGTTGAGTCCAGAAATACATAGAATCATAGAAACATAGAATAGATTGGTTGGAAGGGACCTCTAAAGGTCATCTAGTCCAACCCCGGTGCTGTGGGCAGGGACATCTTCAACTAAATCAGGTTGCTCAGAGCCCCGTCCAACCTGACCTTGAACGTTTCCAGGGATGGGGTATCCACCACCTCTCTGGGCAACCTGTTCCAGTGTTTCACCACCCTCAGCATAAAAAATTTCTTCCTTATATCTAGTCTAAATCTACCCCCCTTTAGTTTAAAACCGTTGCCCCTTGTCCTGTCGCAACAGGCCCTGCTAAAAAGTTTGCTGCCATCTTTTTTATAAGCCCCCTTTAAGTACTGATACAGGCTGCAATAAGGTCTCCCCGAAGCCTTCTCTTCTCTAGGCTGAACAACCCCAACTCTCTCAGCCTTTCTTCATAGGAGAGGTGTTCCATCCCCCTGATCATTTTCATGGCCCTCTTCTGGACTCGCTCCAACAGGTCCGTGTCTTTCCTGTGCTGAGGGCTCCAGAGCTGGAGGCAGTACTCCAGGTGGGGTCTCACCAGAGCAGAGCCGAGGGGCAGAATCACCTCCCTCGACCTGCTGGCCACACTTCTTTGGATGCAGCCCAGGATACGATTGGCCTTCTGGGCTGCAAGCGCCCATTGCTGGCTCACGTCCAGCTTTTCATCCACCAGTACCCCCAAGTCCTTCTTGGCAGGGCTGTTCTCAATCCCTTCATCCCCCAACCTGATTGTTTGTTCACAGGTATAAGTGAGGTATCACTTATCAGAGGTAGATAAATACACTATTTTATACAGGCTTGGAAAAGTCAACTGGTTTTGAGGGACCTTGCTCTCTAATGATTCAGATATGGGACAAATGGGTGGATTCTTTCTTTCTGTATAGCAACTTCTCTAAAGCTTGTTTTTCCTAATCTCCCGAATTACAATAAGTAATTTCACATTAATTTTTACTGGTTAATATAAGAAGATCGTTCTAACGTAGAGTCCAAAGTTTAGGAGTCAAAAATATTTACAGAAGTAAATGCCATGGTGTATCAAGCACTTGCAGAAGCTTTCTTCATAAGAAAGAAAGGGTCTATTTACAGCTCACTTGTACATACACAGTGTATGAAGTATTCTGGCTCACTATTAATCATCTGGTCAAATTTTATATTAAAAAAACCCAAACAGATTGTGTGGTTTGCAGGGAGCTGCAAAACTAAATGAAGCACATTAAAAATACATTTCTGGTCTAATTCCATTTTCCAAATCCATGTATTAAACATGAATATAATAGCCCAGGTTTCAAAACCAACAATGTTCTCCTTAGAACTCAGCATCTTTGTTTTCAGAGTGTTAGGAGTTTCCATGAGTTACGCTGTACTCATAGCACACAGAGATGGGTGTGGGTAGTAGGACGCTGGCCTTCATGGAGCACTGTGAGAGCCCAGGAAATTTTGGGCAATATGAAGGTTAGAGGTAACGTCCACGTTTGCAAGCTTCATTACAAGTTTCTCAAGGTTTTGAGTTTCTCAGCTGGGGGCTCAGATTTAAATTCCAACCTAGACTTCAAGGATGAAAATATTTTTCTAGAAATAGGTCTTAATGTCTCTGTGATTCAGCTCTCTATTTTCTGCGTCTGGGCTGTGCCCCTTTGCCGACTGAGACAATAAGTTCTTTGGGGCATGGTCTCCTCCTGTGGATACATACAGATCCCTGTGTGAGGGACTCTGAGCTCATGGGGACAGGACCTCAAATTTTTTCTCTCTCATTGAACATCACTCTCTGGTAGGAGAAGAGGTGTAAGTCAACGGAGTGTGTCCCAGTTTTTAGGCTGGGACAACCTGCTCAGGCCTGGAAGTATTGCAATGATATGAATAAGTAGTTGCAAGAGATGCCTAATTACCTGGTGAAGTAGCTGCAGGAGTGAGGTATGCTTAGCCTTTCATAAGAGTATACAGCTTCTGACGTGCTTAGTCAGACAAACTTTTGGCTTTCCCTTATTTTGTTTCCAGCAGTACAGCAGAGATGCTAAGGGCTTTGTTGATGCCATGGAACAGGTCACCTCTTAGTATCTCCCCTTTCTGTTACCTCCACGTTTACCAAAATATGGTTAAATAAAGCATGGTAGCCTTGCTAATCTTCAGACAATCCAAGTGCCTTCATGCACCAGACATTTCCACAGGACCTGTGGGGAGACAACAGTAGGGTTGACCACTAAAATGTGCTATTTTATTGGACGTGGGCAAACAAATAAGGTTTTGGTCAAAGCGGTTAACAAAGACCAAACTGGCATGCTACTCGCTCATTTTTCTGAAGGTTTTGTGTATACTAGGGAGCTTTGGGCTTAGCTGGAAACCTTGGATGCCGTTAATGAGCCACTGTGCTTTACTTACAAGCCTTCAGTGTAAGGTTGAAAGGTGAAGGAAAGAAATCCCAGACCTCCGAACCATGCTGCAGAATACACATATTTTTCATGCACGGATCTCTGGAGAAGTCTCCCACCAAGCTGACACTAACACTGACGGCCAGATGTGCAACTCGGATCAGAGCAACAATGAAAATAGACTGTGGTTTACAACTGCTTGCAACAATAAACAAAGCATATCAAAGGATCCCCCAAAACACACTTTCTCTGTAGAAACCTACATGGTTTTGTTATTCTAGACTCTAACTTTAAAGCATTTTTGTCATTTTTGTAGAAGAAGAATTAAATAGTTGCAGATTCCTACCAGGGACAGTTGTCAGGGTCTGGACTGGGCTTACTGGTCAACCACATCCACCCCGAAGAGACTGCATGCATAGTCAGCAAAAACTTCCTTAAGGAAGATGTTACTTGCCAAAATCTACTTTCTTAAATTCATGATGCATCTTTATAGGGGCATTACTTATAAAAGGCTCTTCCCACTGCCCCATGCAAATTGTTACAAATGTCATTTTATGTAGCTTCAGTTGGACTGTGCAGTATTTAGTCCTCCACTTAACTGATGGTGAGTTCATCTAGCGCCCATTGCTGGCTCACGTCCAGCTTTTCATCCACCAGTACCCCCAAGTCCTTCTTGGCAGGGCAAGACCTCTAAGATCATTGAGTCCAACCGTCAATCCCCTCCAAGCAGATGTTAATTGCTTTTTACAAGTAGATGCAAATATCACAATATGGCATGACAAAATGCCATAAGAAGCCTTTGAAACACATTTCAATATGTAAGCATTTAAAATGTGTAAGGTGTGAACTGGAAGTGTTGCCCCATAGAAAAATTAATTCAGCTTTGCAAACTGATCTGGAAGAACTAACCTGTGAACGGGAAAGTGACAAAAGCAGCTTTAATATGAAAACAAGTAAAGCTTCTGTTTCAGCTTGCTTTTTTCCTGAATCTATTTTAAATCTTTAGCATTCTTTTAGCCTCCAGATTTCTATAAAGTTGAAAGATGCCTTGTTCTCCAAGGCTCGTATCACCTTACTAGGAAAGCCATGGACGGGGACTCATAATGTCTTCTATTATACAGCTATATCTTTACTTAATGTTGACATCAAATTCTTTGCTAAAGTTCTGGCAATAAAGTTGGAGAAACTTATTCCCTAAATTGTTTCAGCTGATCAAGCAAAATTTGGAATTCTCTCTATGTCCTGAAACTTCAGAAAGTTAATATTTTGTGTTATCCTGACTCAGTCAAACTCTTGTCACCTTCCTGGAATCTTTGTGGGCTGAAATACTTGGGTATTTTTACTTTTGCAGACATCTGCACTCTACCATGGAATTAAACGTGAGAAAATTTTAGTTGCATTTTATTACTTCAGAATAGTTCCCTGTAAGGCACTCTAGGTGGAAAAAAACAGACCAAATAATTGTTCTTGGATTAATTTCTTCTATTCTGGCCCTCCTCTTTTTACCTTGGTATATTACTTCTGCAAGGTTCTGGATTTTCCTGAATCAAGCTGGGAATAATCATGAGGCAACAAAATATATAGGTGATAATTTCACCCATGCATGCTAGGTCTTCAGATTTCAAATGACCATGCACAATGTCATCATTTCTTTGCTTCTCAGAGGTCACAATTTAGGAAGCCAGTTATTAAGGAAGGATATCAGAAACGGAATGCCTGCAAAGAAATCTGAGAGTTCACTGAATTACAGGAGAATGAAGGGAGGTTTTGAGCACATTGCTGAGAAGCTAAATGATACTCCATGTAGCAGCCTTTGTTTCAGGTGGATGTAACCCCATGATAGCTAACCGGAACCTGCTCTTCTCTAACACTGAAGATGAAGCTGTCTAAGAAGGTGAGATGCAGGAGAAAAACGGTAAAAGCGATCAAAACAGATCTGCCTGTCAAAGTCGGTGGTTATGAAATTCTGGGCGTGGACAATCGTGAACTCTTGAGTTTTAAGATGAGATTAAAGTGTTCAGAAAGTAGAGACAAGGACAGTGTGTCCTCCTCTCCAGGCCATACAGACGCTTTTGCTCGCCGTCCTGAAGACCCAGAGAGCTTGACACCCTTCGTTGCACAGTGGCATGGCTACAGAAAGGAGGAGAGTTAGTCCTGGCTGCAAAGTGGGAATACAAGCTTAAACATGAGACTGCAGAAGATCTAGAGCCTGTGCCTCCCACTTTCTGGGCGTATACTGTTCCTGGTGTCACCTGTGAGAAAGGCAGATGGTATTTGCTGGGAGTCTTTATCATCGTCTGCATATTTATCATTACTGCTGTAGGTAAGCCAGTAGCTGTCCCACTGTGGCCCTCTTTTCCCAGTATTCCTGACAGACTACGGACTCGTCAATGAGTGGAAGTGGGGTGGAAGCTGGAGTGCTTTCCTAACTCACCGGATAGTCTTTACATGCTGTAACAGACAAGCTCTTGTGGTCATGGGATTAAAATATTACAAGCTTTGTTTTGAAACAATGACACAAAGAATGTTTGCAATGACTCCTTGTGCAGTGGTTTGTGATTTAGCTCATGTCTGGAAACCACAGTTTCTAGATTGCAGGACAGCTCATAGCTTGGGAATTTCCAAAGCGACTATTAACTGGAATGTCAGTTTATATAACTGTGTCTGCGTGAGTTCAAGTTTTGTCCTCTTACAGGTGGCAGTGGTGCTGGGCAGGGGAAGGGAGAACAGGAGAAAACCTCTTACTGTGCATTTTGCGTGGGTGCGGTGGAAATTCAAACTCTGACTCTCACCCACGATGTCTAGAATTAATCTATCTGGCAAACCAAGTACAATCATGGCAAGAAATTATATTTGCTACACTGAAGCCTTTCCTATGGGGCCGATCCAGCTTCTTATGAGGTCAACAGAAAAGCCTTCGTAGGCTTCAGTGGGAGTCAGAACAGCTCTAAGTGGGCTCTGTAGGTTCTTCAAGTCTTAAATGGATGCAAGGGCCTCTGTTCCATTCTGAAGTTCATTCTGAACTAGACACTGCAAAATGGATAGGATCAGAAAGCATGTAGGAGGGTGTTTGAGACCGTTTGCTAAGAATGAGAAATACCATCTCTGTTGTGTCTTTGGTCATATTTTTTATTCAGTGATTACCTAAGGTAAAACACTTAGAGAGTCCTTGCAGAATACTGTGAACTAAATACATAACAGCAAGAAATGACTTCAGTCTGACCCTCTAATTGTGTAGAGGAGCCACACTGCATCTGTACATTAAGTACCTAACCTCAGGCAGGAGGTATGGTTTCAGACACACCTCCCCAGTTAAATGGTTTGCACAGCGGTTGTTAGAAATCTCAGGTCAAAATCTCTGCTTTTTTTTTTTTTTTCTTCGCCTTCATTGTATATGAAACTAAGGTGCAAATTCAGCACCATAAATGCCAGCCTGCCCAGTGGTGCCCAGCTCTCCTGTTTCCTTATTGAATACCTGCCGAAGCAAAACCACACAACTTCAGTTCTGCAGAACAGGACAGCTTCTTAGCATGGGACCACATAAGGACAAAGACTGAGAATGAGAGACTATTATTTGCTGAAGACGCCGTGAGCTGCAAGAAAATGTGTACACTCCCCAAAACCCTCGTCCAAATTCAGAGCATGTCTGAGCTGACTGTCTGGACGCTAATGAGTGAGAAAAAACATTAGGAAGGAATGAGAGGCGTTCAGAATGTACTTTGTTTGTTTGTTTGTTTGTTTGTTTTGCTTGGGCCAGTATATCTCCAAGATGAAGACGAAAGATTTTTCAGGCACTCAAAGCTGTGTGCTTTTCTGCTTTCATTGCCACTTTTTTCCTGACAGGAGAGGTGTCTGCTGCAGATTTGGTGCCTAGGGAATGCGATAGAGAAGCCAAGAGCAGACACAGTACTAAGGCACACTTAGACCAGTGGAACATAGTGAACTTGTGGATGAGGTGCTTTCAGACGACCAAACACAGTAACCTGGTGAGGACCCAGCTGTGGGCAAACACACCAGGATAAGAATTGGTAACCTGAATTTTTCCAAAATTGTCTTCCCAGGCTCTCAAAATAGCAATACTGGCCTGAATATTAAGAATTAGAAAACCATAATATTACCACTGAATTATTTTTATTTGCCGTCTCATCTCTTTCACTTGATGGTCGCTAATTATGTGTTGTTTTAACCCTTTTGGAACTGAATACTCTTAGACTCCCACATAAGAGGAACGCCTAGCTTTCTCCAGTGCCTAATTAGTGCCTTTTTCTTTAGTCACCAATAATTCTTTTAATTTTTCCTCGTATCTATCATGACTAGAAATCTATGCTTTTAAGGTGAAAGCTCTGATTGCAGTTTAGTGTCTTTGACTGGCAGAGCCAAATCTTTTCAACAAGAACCACAAATATCGAAGGATTCCTAACACAGTGGTGAGAAACGTTAACGCTACAGACATGTTGATTCCTAACACAGTGGTGAGAAACGTTAATGCTACAGTACTGAAAAGTGGTGCAAGTGTAGTAAAAATGGGTGGTGAAAGCCAATGAACCTGGCTGCAGAAAATTAAAAGCTGCACTCATAGCTGAGACCCTCATGTCAGGAAATGTGGTGACATGCTTTCTTCATAACCATGAGTTAGCAGAGTTTACAGCAACCTACTTCTGAACCTGGCATAGATATTTCCCAGAGATAAACCGCTGCTCAGACTCTGTGAATCTGAAGATTATTGGACAAAGAGGGACAGCAATCCTTTCTTCTGAGTAGATCTTAGATTATTTTGTAAAATGCAGAATTGTGCTAATACCTTAACACAAGGTATTTTCTTACAAGAAAACAACATGAATGAAAGGATTTTAAGATGGATTTTATCTCGACAAGCGAGTGATGCATTTTAATGCACCATAAACATGTAACCCTCACCTCTTCTGCATTACAAGGTAATGTATTGTTTTGTTTTCAGTTTACCTCCCACCCTCTAACTGTTGTTCTGTTTTCCATTACTGCAACTTGCAGTGTAACAACAGAATCGTTGAATCATATGAGAAGGGTCCAGCAAATCTTATTTGTTCCACCAAAATTCCTTCCATGTGTTGAAGCTTCCTTTTTTCTTTTGCTAATTTTTGTCATGTGCTTAATTTTAGTCATTTCTCCCACACGTTGGAGGCCAGCATCCTTCCCTCACCACTGACAAGTTTCGAGGCCTTACAAGAAGTAACGAAAGCCTGTTGGACTTACCACATCCTTAGAAGAATGTAATCACTGTGCATAACTAAAAGCTGCCCTCAAAAAGAGGGGAGAGGAGAAGAGCAAAAAAGAATAGCAAAAAAAGAGGACTTGGACTGGTGAATGTAATTGGTGATTCAAATTAGAGATGCTAAATGGTGTGAGAAGGGAACTAGACAAGAGCTAGACCTCTCACTAATATTGGAGGAATATATGATTTCAAAATGGCCAACAAGACATAAAATCAATTAGCTGAATTCAAATGAGGGACAACATTGCACCTCCAAGATAAACTGCGCAAACTTGTACGGGAGAGTGCAAGGCAGTGTGGGATCTTTGAGCATGTTTCTGCAGTAGACCCTTTGAAGTCTCTCAGCTAGAGCTCAGAATCATACAGGATTTCATCAGGAACTACTGTGCACTTCATTTGCTCAACAGTGCATTTTGTGCATATATGTTTGGGGGCAGGTTTCCAAACATTTAATGCCTCTTTCTTTCCTTTGGGAAAGGATAATTTGGGTCATTGGTCTCTAAAGGACTTTTTCCAACAACGGTTTTAATTTGCTCAAGGAAAGTGAATGGGAATTCTATTAGAAGCAAATGCGTAGCAGAGACATCTACTACTGCACTTTAACTGCTGGAGACTTTGCTCTTGTGTGTTTTATTCACCTCATAAAAAAAGCTTAGAACCTTGTAAAAAATATATATCACAGAAAAGATGTGAGACTTAGCACAAATATATACCACACGCATAGGGTGGTCTTTTCTTTGCGTGTATCCAATAAACTTTCTTTTATTTCATGTTGTTTTTGCCAACTTCCCATTGTTTCCTCATATATGAATTTGCTTTGGCTTGGGCCACGCTACCTCCATTGTTGTCGTAGGATTTTTCTCTCTACAAATTTATAGCTACCCAATAAAAAAAAAGAGAGTGAGGATACACTTTGTTAGCAGAGCCAAAGTATGTAAATGTTTATAAGAAATGATGCTTACATTAATCTTAAGTAAACTTTAAGAACATATAACACTTAAATGCTTAATACCTTCTGGACACTACATTTTGGTACAGGACTAGAACTTTTGCTAGCCAAAGTATTAAGGATTAGAGAACTGGAGCTGAGATCCAGTGCTGTTGGTTTTGAATACGGAAGGTTTTTAAAACAGTGTTAAAAAAGTATTTGAAAATATTTGGGTCATATTCATAGCCAGACCCCAGAGCAATCTTTGCATTCTTCCATTGGGTCAAAGGCCTTTGTTTAGAGAGGTGGAGGACTCAGTGTGCTTCCTCGTGGCCAGTCATCCATCAGTACAACTACTGTCCTAGCTGCCTCTGCAGTTGCTGTTCCTCCATTCACATTCTCACTGGAGAAGCCAAAGACTCTGGAATGTGGATGCTGAAGCATGGTCTAAATTATCTGTCTTTTGCAAGGCAGAAGTTTGCTTTTCAGCACAGTCTTTAATTGCACAGAAGAAGTTAGGCAGAGTGTTTGCGCCAGCAAGCTACTCATTATCAACATGGTTTTCATTTGAGAACTTACTTTTTTTTAAATCTATTTGAGAGTACTCTCCTTTTTTAAGATGTTGGACTTTATTTTCTTAATCTTAGGATCGCTCAAGTTTCCTGTAGAGGAATAGTTTATCCATGACCCTCCTCTATCTATTTTATTGTGCTGTTTCTCATATGAGATGAATTTGTAGTGCTGCCTTTTAGTATAGACAAAAGCTTCCAAGGGGTCAGAAAAGCCCATGAAAATCACTATTTTGACCTACTGGGTATTACTGGCCTTTGAAAATCACACCTGTAACCCTTTCTGGGCCCAATAGCTGCAGCTAGACTAAAACATTCTAGAGAAAATGATAGTTTGACCAATAAGCCTGCATTACCATTCTTGTGAAGCACTGCAGCAGCCTTTGTACATTGATTTTTATGTTTTATCTTTTTTTTTTTTTCTGAAAATGAATTTTTTGTTAGGAGAAAACACTTCAAATGAAAGTTACTACTTTTTCAGTTTTGTTGCAGTTTTTTGTGTGTGTACAGGGAAACACTATTTGGCCTATCCAGTGAGATGTCCTTTGCATAGCCTGTGTCTGAAGAAACGGAGTGTTTTCTGAATAAAGGTTTCAGCAGTTTCCGTTTCATATCAGGGCATTTGGAATTCTGCTTCTACGTTTAGAAATGGGTACATTAAAATAAAAGTGCATTTCTTCCTTCTCTCTCACCTGTGTGAGCATGACTCTGTATTTCACTAAAATACAAATCAATCCCAGTGAGTTTTTGAAAGAAGTTGGTAAACTGTGATTTTTTCAAAAGTTAGTGGTATTTTCTATATTTACTTCTGAAGTAATGATTTCAATAGAAACTTCGTGGGCATTTTGAACACATTGCTGATGATGTTGGCAGACCTGTAAAAACTGAAGGAGTTACATAAGCTTTAATGATGCACTGGTGCAATACAAAGTTAGCTCATGCGGGCCATAGAGCAAGCTGTAATATGGGGGTTGAATACTTAGACGAACAGCATAAACCACTGGGTGTGAAGCACTGCTTTCCCAGTGGCCACTGCTCTGTAAAGCTGGCTGGGAAGTAGCCTGGTTCCACGGGATTCCTCCTCGCGGGGCTGTAGTGGGGTACTGTAGTGGCTGTGCTCTCAAGAGTTATTTCTTATTTGTCCCAGCAATGACATTTCCATCTCATGACAACTTCCAGGTGTCTGAAATTTCTCTTTATTCTGCCTTGGAATGAAGACAAGTCCAACCAAAACAATGGCTCTTTCACATGATTTCACAAGAAGCAATGACTTCTGTTTCAAATTGAAAAACTGAAGTTTTTGACCAAACTCTCTCTTTTTACTGAAAGTGACTAGAAAGCCCTCTTGCATGTTAGGAACGTTACTGTCAAAATGTCTTTCCCTGGAACATTTTAACAGAACTGTATTCTTTTATGAAGAAAAGCTCTGTCAAAAATATTCTGACCGTCTCCTATAAATGTTTCACAAACATTTTTAACCATCTTACTTGGATTTGCACTTTCTTCTGGCAGGGTTATGTGTCTGAAATGTGCTGTTATTCCTTTGGACAGTTACTGTTTCTGTATCAAGATAGTCCTTTAAAGACTGATATTATACTATCTGAATCTCTTTTGTGCCTCTTCTCACCTCTTTCAGTCTGAGCCTTTCTTTATTGCCACCAAGGAAGTCCCCCCAGTGAAACCTGTCTATCTCTATCCACCATAAGTTACTTTCCATGAGGCCTGTACTCCTGTGTCCAATTCAATTGAAATCAGCCAGTGGGTTCAGAAGTTCCTGGTGGGGGGAGAACACACCCATGCCCACAAACACAACATGCTCACATCAGCCTCATTTCCTTCAGAAACCAGCTAAAAACCACAGAAGTGTAAATTACTGCACGTGGTAAAAGGCCTTGGCGAAAGAGGCTCCGTGGTCCAGCCTGTGCGCTGAATCACGTTAGCGTCAATGCAGATGAGCTGCGGAGACATCAGGGAGGGCAAGTCCAGGTCCCACAGACTCAGCAGTAAAGCTGTGGCCTTGGGGATTAAAGTTATGACAAAGGTTATGAGGACTCCTGGACAAGCAGCCCACACATCTTTGGCCTTATTGGCGATTTATGCTAGTCTCAGTGCAATTTTTGCAAAGAGTTAATGAGAATTACCTTTTCTGACTGCAGAAACACTGTTAACACTTAAACATGCTGACCATTCCTTACTTGGGCCTTTTCTCAATGTTCCTGTCTGTCCTAAACAGAACCAAGGAAAAGTTGGTTTTACTGAAGCTGAACTTTGAAATCTTCATTACTTAAGTAGGTTTGATATTGGTTTACAGTCAGACAAAAAAAGAGTTCATAAATGTCCACTAATAATATTTGCTTTTCACTCTCCTCAAGCTGTAGTTGTGTCTCTTTTGCAGCCTGTTTCTCTTTGGTGGTCTTAAACCCAGAAGACTCCTTCCAGAGCTCCGCTGCTGATGCCAGATGCCTGCAGTGAAATTCAAGGGTGGTAGGAATGGGCTCCAGCCATTATACAACCACAAAAATCTCCTGATGATTCAGAAATTTCATCTAAACAATAAAAAGCAGGGTACAGATAACAAAGAAGAAAAAAATAAGATGCAAGTGTGTCTCTCCTTTACATTTCATAGCCTACATCTGTTGTAACTAAAGATTTCATTAGTGCAGCTGTTGTCTTGCACTGTCTACTTTATACTTAGTTCTTCCTGTGAAAACGTAATACACTAAATCTGGACTGACTGTATTAGATGCTCTGTTCTTAAGATATTTGGGTGGCTAGGGAGCGATGCTATCGCTTTATAGATCAGGCTATTATCTGTGTAGAGCTTTATAGGATATCTAGCAAAAAAGGGGTGGTGGTGGAAGGAAGTTACTTGAGTCAGCAGCTGTGGGAAAAAAGGAATAAAATATTGGAACATTTCTTTTTATATGCTTGGCAATAAAATTGAGACCAAAGGCCAAACTAGCAGCTGCTCATTCTCATTGAGATGTAGATATTTCTTGGGGGGATCCTGAGCCACATTTCCCCCCTGTGACAGCCACACTAATCCACTGATTTCAACAGAGGAGGCATCTGACCTTGTGACTTTTCATTAGTGATGGTACGGCCACAGAACTACAAGAATTGCTCCTCTAGAGCAGGAATCCTCCCCTGAGTGTCTCTGATGTGCACAACTTTGTTCCTCATGCCTGTGATACTAACTCTGTCATTTTTAAGTCAGTTATAATAGAAACGGGAGACTTACTTAGCGTGAATCAGATCCACAGCTGCTCTGAGTCAGCAGTTTACCTAATTGAAGGTGTAGGTTTGCTACACAAACTAGTGGACCGAAGGTAACCAGCTCAAAGTTTTCTCTCCTTCCAGCTTTTTTTGTGCGCATCTGTTGACATGAAAGAAAGTCTTCATGGTGGGAAAGGGAAATCAGAGCACAGGAAAATTGTAGAAACTTTAAGCCGGTAACTGCCTGATGCTGGACAATACTTTATTTCACAGGTAGTCTTAGCGAAGGAGGCAGGTCTGATGATATGAATAATCAGCTTTTTCTAAATTAGGAGAATAACTTTGGTCTTTCTAGTCTTCTGCCACCTGTGCCCCTTTCTTTGATATTCCTGTTTCAGGTGTGGCTATTAGAACCTCTCTGGTTGCATTTTACAAGAAGAAATAACCCAGCTGAGTATGTGTCCCAGTGTCAGTTGTGAGCAAGGTGTCTTGTGAGACATTGCCATGACTGTTCACAGTTGGCAACAAATATTTAGACATATAGAGAAGCTGGTAACAGAGTGTTATAAACCTGCGGAATTAGCTGTCATCTGACTGTGAATTTTAACCCGAAATTTAGGTCAAATGCAAGTGAATTGCCTACATCCTTTTTCTGGTTCTAGCCTTGGTCCCTCTGTTCCAATTGAATTGGTTGGTTGTGCTCCTTTGAAAAACCAAGCTGGTGACTGTTAAAAGGCCTGGAAATGTTTTGCCTATGCAGGAAAAAATATTCTGAATCCTAACTTTGAGCTTTGTGTACTGTGATCAAGAATGTTATCACATAATAATTCAGGGAAATTATCTCCACTCAAAGCATCTTCAAGTGACCACAGATATGTTCTATCACATTCTTTGGTACATCTTTAATGTGTTAGTGGACTTTTATATCCCATTCCATTTGTGCCTTTCCCCTTGGCCTGTCACGAGATTTTTTTGTTTCATCTTATTCTTCAGCTAGCAAACAAGGTTATAAGAACAAAATTTTTAAAACTATTTGCTGTTGGGAAGTAAGTTTTAATCAATCAAATGCCTTACATGTATAACAACTGTTTTAAAACAAACAAAAATTTATAGGGAAAAATCCACACACAAATAATGCTGGGCTTTAGTTTATGTTCCTTATTCAATTGAAAATACCACTGAAGTCATTCGGATTTTTGCTGAAGTGAGAACACACAATATCAAACTTTGATTCTTTCAAACATGGCTTTTTACTACATTGACAGGAACATGTCTTACTTTGATATTTAGATTCTGATGAAATAGTATCAACTGGCAGCAATGTAATTAAGGAAAAGAGTGAGTGAAATTCTCTACAGGCTTACCACAGGCTTTGGAGAAGGCTTATTTTTCTCAGGCACAGTAGCAATAAAAACTTCTCTACTCAGCTACATGAATATCATGATGTATGTCTACTGCTGTAAATGGAGTTCATTCACATCTACCCTGTGCCTTGCATAAGGTTCAAATGTCCTTGAAGAACTTACCAATCAGGCTCCTTTACTATCCCAATATATTTTTGACAAAAACAACATAAAAGTTACCACTTAAAGTGAATCTGATAAGTTTTCAGGCAGGTAGCCCTCTAATGGCATTATCTTCTGTGGGCTGTAGGGTGACATAAAGGAGAGAGAGCTCATGTCTGTTTTCCTTATCCTTAGAACCTCTGTGCTAATAAAAAAATTAGCTGAAAAAACCCAATCAATTAAAAAGAGGACAAGGCAGGAATTTTTGAAGGAAATATAATTTGGAAATGCTGATTTTTTTCCAAGCCAGAACAACTTCCAGGATAAAAGTCAATTTCAATCAGTTTCTGATTTTCATACTCAATTTTGAGCAAAACCAGCAAGAATTTACACTTTTGGCATTATTTAAATGAAAAATTTGGTTTTCCAGAGCTAAATGACTATTTGAGATGCAAACTCCTGTTGAAACAAAAAGTTAAAAGGTCAACATTGAAATATCATGTATTCTAAAGAAGTCCTTTGAATGAAGATTGTGGAGAGCCTTCACATTCATTCAGATCTAGACAGCAGCAAATAGAGAAACGGTGGTCTTATGTATCAATAGCCAGCAAAAAGTTGTATCTTGCTGCCATAATTATTCCCATTTTACAGATGGGAAGATTGAGGCAAAAGAGGAGAAATTTTCTTTTTTTCCTAATGCCTAAAGGGGGTAGGAATCAAAAGGTATGTCAATAGGTTCATGCTATTTGTATTGTATCCTGACCACAGGAGAAGCAGTTCTGCATAACTGCTAAGAGAGAGGGTATATTTGCTTGGGCACAGCTCTTGGAGCACGTGCAGATGAGTTTGTATCTACTTGTCCAAGTGAAGGTAGCAGTATCCTGTAGAAGCTGCATTGTGACCCACAGGGTTAAAAAGATGTTGTCTTTTCCAACCTGGTGCTTGTATTTGGACTGTTGATAACTCTGGAATGGGCGTATTTGCTTGGAAGCAAAAATAGAGATGAGAGTTGCAACTTAACCTCTATTTGTCAAGACCACAGAATAATGTTGACTGCAGGGGGACTTTTGGAAGTCATCTGGTCTAACCTCTTGCTCAAAGCAGGTCAGCTTCAAAGTGGGATCCACTTCAGAGTTAGATCAGGTTGCTCAGGGGCCAGACAGCAGTTCACAGGGTTTGGATGATGTTTCGAGCAGATTTGTACTCCAGCTCTGTGTTCTGGGAGAGAAGCCATTTTACAAGTAATTTGGGTAATGTGGGCAGCAGAGTTTCACTGATGAAGAGTAAAAGTCTCACAAACTTTAGCATATGAACTGCTGAGATTAAGAATGGAAGTCATCATCAGTCAGGCCAATATGTAATATCTATGCAAGCAGACAGCTGACAGAGCAGCACCAAATGCCACAATAAATGGCTGCCCGATAGCAACAGCTGGTTTACCAGGAGGAGAAGCAACATGGACAACATTGGCAGATGGTGCAACAAGCAGTGGCCCTGATGTAACCTGTGGTGATGCTGCCAGCAGCCTGGCCCAAGTGTTAACAACTGGATTAGTGAGTCTTTTAAAGATGAGGGCTACCAGGAGTATACTTTGTTCTCTCTGTGCAAATGGTGACGTTAGCTAAGTGACTCTCTGATGAGCTGGCCAATCTATCTGCCCGTTACTCGTCAGGCAGAGCCCTGACCACATAGCTGTGACATGATGCTGGAGCCCGGCACCATGCCAAGTGGTCATGAGCGGGACCAACCACCTCCTAGAGCCTCTCCTCATCTTTTCTCTAGTCCGCGTGAAATTGTGCCCTCCTGTTCAGGCTGGCCATACTGAACTGATATGACCTAACCGAAGAGATGTTCTGACAATGATTCCAGGAAAGAGACAGATCCCTGGGGAAGCTGGTTGTATATAATGGCTTGTGACCTCTGGCTGTGGTTGAAGCTGAAATGTTGTAGCAGGGTGTGGGTTGCAGAGCTCATGCTTGTGGAACAATCTGCTCATGCAGTCTTGGCATGGGATGGGGATTTAGCACTGAAGCACCATGTTGAAACGATAACTGGCTCATGGGGAACTATGCAACGGTTGTGGCAGCATCTGGATTGCCTCAAGAAAAGTCACAGGAAGCTTGGGAGGGGGTGAGAAGATTTTTCATTTGCAGGCACTGTCATTGCCCCTGGTCGTGCCAGCCTCTATGGGGCCTGGCAGGCTTGTGCCTTTTGTGCTAATGGCAGCAGTAGCCTTGTGGCTACCTGACCAGCTGCCCCTTCTGCCAGCCTACCGCTTGCTGGAGTAGGGCAGGGAAGGCCAGCAGGGACTAGCAAGGAGCAGCTGCAGCCCAGAGCTGGGTCTAGGAATGGGAAGGCGATGAGGAAGCAATCCACCAGGAGTCCAGGATCTGGTTTTGTGTGTTGGTGTAGAGGGGGCATCTATTGCAAATAGCACTCTGCAACGAGTGCTGCTCTGGACATTGGGCCATGCCCCAATGACTGTGGTGGAGCTGAAGGATGAGCTGGCATCTATTGCAAATAGCACTCTGCAACGAGTGCTGCTCTGGACATTGGGCCATGCCCCAATGACTGTGGTGGAGCTGAAAAGGATGAGCTGAATATTTTTTTTTAGAAATGTCCTAGAGGGATAGTTTAGTTTGCGGTGTTAATAATGTAGGAATTCAGAGACAATTGCTGGCAGAAGGGGAAGTGGATGTGGCCCAAAGCATTAGGAATTTCTCCTTGAGTAGAAAACTCACACTTTTAGGGATCTTGAGGCTGAAGTAAAATCTGCTAGGCAGTAAGGGATTGCAGGTACTGAACGCAAATAGGGTAATTATCTGTAGCCTCTGAAAAAGACCAATAGGACAAACTCTCAGGTATTAGAAGTAGGTTTGCAATTTTAGATAGTGTCTTGGTTAGGGTAATATTAATAGTAATCTGAAGTACCTGATCAGAGGGGCTGGTTGCTTACCTTCTCAGAGAGGAAGGCAGGGATAGATTTAGATGGGTAGGAAAGGATAGTATCATAGTGTTCAGAATTAAACTGGAAAACCCTTTGCATCTTATGGGAAATACAAAGCCACAGCAAGCCGTGTCTAGCAAGTACCGTGATCTGCTCATATAGCATTTGCTCTGCTGATAAGTAAGTACTGATATCAATGCGTTGATATATTTCAGCAATGCCAAGAGATGGGCCTGAAGGAGAACTGAAAGAAATTTAACATTACACTCACAGATGCTTGTATGAGTTTAATATGTTGTTGCAGGAATTGTGAACATTTTCCGGAGACTCACAGTAAATGTGTCACTGCTTAGCACAGGATAACCTGTACTGAGGAGTGAGAGCACTGGCAGAAATAATGCTGAAAATGTGTCAGTATTAGAGAAGGAGCTGTGAAGAGAGAAAGCAAAGGAAGTCGTGTTCTACCATATCATTTTTTGTTTCCTGGAGATGAGAAATAGTGTGTCTGGGCTACTGCATAGGAAGATGGAATCATGGCAACTGAATACAATGAAGCCTTGGAATACAATCGAACTGTGAGCATATTTCTTGTATAGGATAATGTCACACATTTCTTCCAGAGCTTCAGCCTTTTTAGAGCCCTCGTGTCAGCTTGTGAGGAAGGAGACAGGAAATGTCTAAAAAGCTGTTTGAATAGTTTAAGCTCCCTAGTGGCTCTCTGCCCTAGACAAGGATTTAATCTGTCATGTGGTGCATTGCCTGGAGGGTAGGGGTAGTTGTGTCACACTGTTAAGTGATTTCAGAGAATGACAAGCTGGATATGCATCCAGATATCCAGCTAAATATCTGGCTAAAGCTGAATGGGGCAATTCCCAGAAAGAGAGCATCTATGTTTCATTTGGGGAAAAAAATACACCCTACAACCTCCCGCCCCTGCCCCCTCCACCCCTGAACACCGTCTGTATGGGAAACCTTCTAGTAAAATGACAGAGACCAAAACAGCTGTGAACTTCTCACCGGCCCTAGCATCTTCCTAGATGTAGAGCTGAACTTCTGTCTTACTCAAGAGAGCCCACAGCACAGAACATGGGATGCCAGTCTTGATGCCATCGGCTGTATTTGTACAACAGGTAAGAGGGAAAATAAACTCATGAAATGCTGAATGGTAAAGAAAAGAAATGCCAAAATTCTTGCCTTTCTTGGATCTGGCAGCATCTGCTACAAGGTTGGCAAAACCTAGTAAGGGTGAGACATCTTGTGAAGCATGAGATACTGTTCTTTGGTGGGATGGGATCATGTTTTCACAGGGTTATGTGAAGTATATCCTACATTTTTGATGTGAAATCTTTGGCTTCGAGCTATTTAGGTCACCAGGCAGATCTAGAAAAAATAGTGAAATGTGATCAGTGTCACTAGTTATGCCAGCAGATCATCCTGCTACAACGTGTGTTCCGTGGAAATGGCCTGGACATCTGTGATTGAAAGATAAACACTCAGTAGCCTTCAGCCTGGGAAAATGGCTGTTTTTAATCAGCATGTGCGCACACTTGAAATAAGTAAAAGAGTATGTAACAACTCTCACTTTGGAAAAACTCACCCATCTTCTCACCAGCCATGGGCAGGACACTTGCTGAGCAAAAATGAAATTAAATCTATTCAAAATTTCCATGTCATCCAGATTCAAATTACCAGGGAGGGATAATCTTTATAGTGTAGATGAAAAATAAATGATTAATGGGAACTTGGAAATGATTTATTTGGAAGGCTATGAGCCCAACCCAGATTTTGATAGGAAGGAAAGTTAGGTTCTCAGCATGCAAGTGGGTGTGTAAAGGAAATAATCCTTTGAAAAATAGTCCTGGGACTTATACTAGAGACCAAAAGTTATTTCTGAAGTTGGGTCAGTCACTAGTAGCAACTCAGTTTCCAGGCTGGATGCCGGAATGGCCTGGATTCCCGGTTCTTAGTGGTGATCACAAGATAGGATCATACCAGGATTTCTTGTGAATTACGCAGAAACAGCAGAGTCTTTGCACTTGGGTGGTGGCCATCTGCAAGAACAGAGGCCAAGATGAGATGACATTATTTTGGGAATGCCCAAATCAGATACATCTAGAGCTGCTCTGCCAGAAGACTGCCAGAAGTAGGCCTCCTGGCCTAAGGACAGATCCAGCAGCTGTGTTGAGGCCCTGCCCTTTGAAAGAGACGTCTGGGATGTAAATGTAGAGGGGAGGGATTAAGGAGAATAGTCGTGCTATCCGGAGTATTGCTGTGTTGTCCAGAGTACTACAGAGTGGTGCCATGCTTTGCTCCTCCCATACTTACATCCTGTTTTGCAAGTGGAACCTCAGCTTCTCCTCGAGGCACCACTAAGAAACATGATGGTAAGGTCCTGCCGGGGTACTTTGAAGGAGAACTTAGGGAGAGAAGGTGGACTGTTCCAATGAGATTATTTTTTTTTGTGTAGGGTGCCGTTAAACAAATAAATCTCATTGCTTGCTCCATAACTGAAAAACAACCTCAGAAAAGGGTTTGTCAACGAGGGAAAGAAGAATCATTTGGAAGAGGGGAGAAAGGTCTAAGGAAGGTCCCCAACAAGGAAAAGAAGGTAGTCAGCTTGCTGAGATGGGAGGATATCTTTAGTTAGGGAAAGCTGAGTAAGGAAGTCCCTTTTTGCATGTCCAGTTTTGGCCATGCCTGTGTTTTCCTAGACTTTTTCCCTATGCCCTGTATAAATACAAATGGTCCTCATCTCAACTGGCGGTGATGTTATGTGCTGATCAGATGGCAGGTTAATGCACCGGAGAAGGTGAATTCAAGCACAGTGGTTTCTGGAGCTGAACCACGCCCAAAGTTCAAGTGATTTTGGTAACCTTTTGCTGGGTTTTTTTGGGTTTTTTTTGTTTGTGCAGGTTAATGCACCGGAGAAGGTGAATTCAAGCACAGTGGTTTCTGGAGCTGAACCACGCCCAAAGTTCAAGTGATTTTGGTAACCTTTTGCTGGGTTTTTTTGGGTTTTTTTTTGTTTGTTGTTCTTTTTTTACGCATGAAATGCATATTCCAGTTGCAGGCTTCTGCAAAACCGTCAGAGAGTAGCTTATGCAGAAGGCAAGGTGGAGGTGGCCTTGACAAATACACAGTCTGCTGTGTAGAGATTCTGTCTGTGAATGGTTCTCGTTCACTGAGTTCTGCCTCACTTCGAGTCCCAGTGAAAAAGGATCTGGTTATTTCCTCTAGGGATGGGCAGTATGAACTGACCAAATTTACCTGTGCTGCCCATTTGTACGGTCATTTTTTAACAAAGGAAGCCTTTACAAAGTGTGTTACAGGTCATTCAGGAAGGAAATCTGTGAGAAATATGTGATGACTACTCATGATGTTCAGGGCAGGAGAGCACAGGCAAGCAGCTTCTGCAACTGTTGGTAAATAACTGAAAAAGCATATTGTTTACTATAAAATAAATGAACAAATTACAAAGGCTGTGACCTGCATGCGTAGGAGTAACTTGGACTTTTTAAAGCCTCTTTGCAGAATTCAGTCTGACACTATGGAAGCTGAACAAGTGTTAAGAGGATCTAATGGAAACAGAGGAATTTCTTCAGTGTTGTCATAGTTAGCAATAGCGGAACTGGTTCTATCAGGGAGAAGGCTGTATGTGGGTGTGTAGCGAGTGTACCACTGTTACCACCTCTGCCATTTTTGCCTCTCTTCTTGCTGGCGCTCTGGAGCTGTCCAGCAGAAGTCACATAGGTGCTTTGTGGCAGTGTCTGGTAGGAGAACGACCCTCAAGCTGATCTCAGCCAGTGCACCCATGGTTGTTTTCGTGTTTCTTATGCACGGAGGAAGCCCCAGCATACTTCTGCTTAGACAATCATTTATCTTTCATGACAGCTGACAATAAGAGCTGAGCGACTTTCCTAGAATTTCCATCTTGAAGAAATCCTGACAAGCTGATGTTTGTTTCAGTTCCAAATCTGAATGAAAAGACAATATAATGGAAGTTTTTTGTGGGTTGAAAAGCTCAGAGGAGTTTTCATGAGAAATAACTATTTGACAGAGTGAAGCAGTTTAGTCAAAAACAGTCTGTCCTTCCACATGCTTCGAACAAGTCATGGAGAACTGTGGTTTCAGGGCTGTTAACTTATTATTTTGCTTTTCAAGTCATGGTCTTGATTTGGTTGATGTATTTTTTCATGTCTGTCATTTTCACCTTTGACCTTATCTCTGGACAGAAGTGTTGTTGGTGTGCAATTTTATTATCATGAGCTCTGCACAAATCAAGACTTGCTACTTTATTGACAATACAAAATGTGTTCTTAAACACATGAAATGAAAGTAGACTGAGAGTGCTTTTGACTTTTCCTTCTGATGTTATAAAACGAATGAATGCAATTCATCCTGCAGCTTTGTACTTGAACAATAAGTGAGGTCAGAAAAGACAATTCAGACTGAATATTTCCCCATCAGAAAATGGGATTTAGTTAAAATAGAAATAAACCTCTGCATCTGTTTTGTGGTGTTGTTCCATGGGACCCATAGTTCCAAGCCTCTCCTGGTTTATTCTCTCCCCCAGGACCTGGATGGTATCTGCATTACACTGCAGGATCTGCTCTGATACTGCACTGTTTTATGAGTGATGAAGTCTGGCAAAACCCCCCAGGTTTTAGGGATGTAGATGCTGTAGGACACCAAGAACTACTCACCTTCGGCCATAGAAGGTATTCATTTTTTCACTGAGATGGATGTTGACATCCAAAAAAGTATTTGGGTGTGATTTTTTTTCCTGATGAAAATTCTGTGGCAATCAAGTCTTTCCTGCAGAATAATAATAATAATAATAATAATAATAATAATAATTATTATTATT
>NW_008795672.1:2689669-2765980 GCF_000699145.1 Aptenodytes forsteri | reverse complement strand
ATTATTATTATTCAATTACTGCTTATTTTTCAATGGGAAAAATAATTCATTGCATTTTTTTCTAATTTGTTATTATTTGGATTGCAGTCATCTGTGTTTGGGACTCATTTCCCTGGGCACTATGCATCCTCTCAGTAAGAACCAAATGAAAAAGCAAAGTTTGGGAGTGACTGAACACATAGGCCTTTTACATTCCCTTCCTGAAAAGAATCTATAAGAGCAGGATTCAGAGTTACTATAGAGATAACAGAAACTGAGGCATTTGCACCAGGTGTTCTACAATCTTAGGTAAAATAAATTGTATTTATTTAAAATAAACTGGTTTCAATGACATTTTCTCCTTTCTCAAATCTTCACTCTGGACTGGAAGTTTCTCCCATCCAGCTGATGACATTGGTCTTTGACCATCCAAATCACCCCAACTGCTGCATGCTCCTGCTAATGTCTCTCTCTTCAGATATGCCAAGGTAGGGCAGTTTCTTTACCTCGCTCACAGTGAGGAATCCCAGAGCACTAGAAATTCTTCAGTGGAAGAAAACAGCAGGGTCTAGTCAAGCAATTGACTGGTTTCCTTTCTGGGTTACTTGTGTCAGGGACAGATTGATCTTAAGAACTCAGAAAGGATGCTGTGATGTACCTAAAAGGGAAGGGTGAAAAGATTTTTTGGGTTTAGGAAAGAACACTAAAACCTCTACATGCTAAGCTACACTTTATCAAGCCTTGAAACCGTACAGAGCTTACCCTTTACTCCTCATTACACATGATCCTGGCCTGTTTTCTGTATGGAGATGATGAAACCATTGGTACTGGGCAAGGTGCTGGAGATAACGTGCCTCCTTCTCTTGAGCTTCCTTTATTCTAGTATGTTTGCAGTCTTGGCTCAGTATTTAACCTATTTAGAAAGTGGTTATGTAGCTTTGAAATGTGATTGGGTGATATTGCTAATTTTATGTGTGCTTGAAGCGCGAGAGGGAAATAATTGGCTGCTCTGTTATGTCTTGAGGCATTGGAAATGAAATTGCTTTGACTTCTGCCTAAAATAGCTCAGACCTGGTTTCCCAATACGCTGATAAAACATCAAAATACCTCTGTTGAAATCAGTATTTCAGAACGCTCAAATGAAGGCAACCTGTGGGCAATCAGTTTTAAGTATATAAGGTATGAGCAATTCCTGAAGGAAGATAAGTCTTTAGTGAAACTTGAATATCATAGTACTCCTTATTCTGCACTGTTATCAAATTCTTCTCAGTTGTGGTTTCTGCGGAAGGCTGATTTTCTCCATCCCCTGCTCCAAGAAGTTACTATTTTCATTCACCCTAAGAAAATAAACTTAATGGAAGTATATATAAACATTTGCTTCAAGCTACTCCAGTAGAATCCAATCCAATATGTACAGAAGTCTTTCTAGTGACTGCAGTTTGATCATTTGCATTCAGTCCTGTAGTGAATGGCAGTTTAGTTTAAAAAAAAAGAATAGGAAGAAGGCTTTGGTGAAAAACAACATTTGGTATTTGTGAAATGAATCCAAGTGTAGCTGGTTTTCTGTTGGGTTACACAGTTGTGTTTTGTGTTGTACTTTTAGCAGTTCAAACGTGTTCAGAAATATTGATCTGCATTGAATCCAGTTTGATCTTTAGCTCCAGATCCTTGTTACTTACATACCTATGTAAATTCTTCACAAGAATGATTTAACCTACTTGATTCCTAGCAAATTATTGCTTCCTCTGACTGTATCAGGTACTTGCTGTTTTGCAAGCGCATATGCAAAGGCATCCGAACAAAACCATATAATAAAAGCAATCCTGAAGAGTCCTAGTTAAGTCTGCTGGGTTCAGAGGGCACAATTCTTCCCTCACTGACACTGTGTAAGTCAGGTCCACATGGTGTGATACTGATTTTGAATGAGTGTAATAAAAAGCCAGATCAGACTCCTCAGCTGTGAAAGGAATGGCTTTACACGTCATGGTCATATTTTGGTTTGCTTGTGACATGAATACAGAACCGTACACCAATGTGTAACTTAATCAATACTTCTGAATTTCTATGACATAAATGTGCAATTACTTGAACGCGGCACCGAGAGAAGCAGACCACATCAGAAGCTGAGTCATTAGAAATATCAGCAAACGCACTTATCCTCCACCTCAGGATAAACAAATCCCACGTGTCACCATGGGATGAGATAGCTTAGCCTCTTATTTCACGCTCTTAAGCTGGAGCCTGAGCAGGACTGTGTGCTGCAACTTGTCACCTTCTGTAGGCAGGGGAGCGCCAAAGTGACCCTTGGAGTGACAAGCTCTTTCAGTTGTGGTTGGTGTGCAGATCGTCAGTTCAGCGAAGTCCAAGGAGCTACAAAGTACACCATATGTAGGACTGGTCCCATTAGAGTAGACATCTAATTTCTCTTCCTGCCTTCACATTAATCTCATAGGGCTGCTTCTCTACATGTCAAATGTTTTGATTTGGATCTCCTTCTTTGCCAGTCAAACCAAGACTATACAAACTCCGTGTCTGGGCAGGTTTTCTCTTGATGATGTGTCATGCAGCATGTCCCTTTGCTCTAGCCAAGCTCAGATCATATGTCAATCAGAGGAAGTTAAAAAAAAATATGTGGTTGAACCACAAAACCAATTTCCAAGACAGAAAATCAAAAATAGAGATGTTGCAGAATGGGATGCCAAAATATCCTGGCCATCTGGGAAGAGGCTGTTGGGCAAATTAAATAAAAATTTTCTGTGGAGATGTAACAAATGGCAAGTGTGTTGCAAAGCCTGCAAAAGCCTCTGTAGTCCTTGATTTGGGTGAGTGATGGACTGGACTTTGAGTGGCTGTTTGATATCCTAATTATTTATAGAAAAGGTAGCATTATTATTTCCCAATGACCTTTGCTCAACTGTTGCTTTTTAGTTGTGCTAATTGTCACCACTCACATAGGAGTTATTTGTGTAGAGTGAAAGCACTAATACACAGGAAACTGAAAGTGTCTGGTATATATGTTTCCCTTTACCCTCCCTGCTGCACGTGTAGAAGAAAACAGCATTTAACTCTGGCATTAGCTGACAGTAGTGAGCTATTGCTGCCTGTATGGCTGAGTCCTAAAGCTTGGTCCACTGTCAAGATGATGTGACATATATTCACTGCAATGTCCCAGTATCCAGAGAACTACTCAAAACAAAACAGTCAGCAATTCAAAAGGAAGTTTCATTGCTCTTTTTTTCTCTGCTGACTACCAGAAGTGTAAGATGCCATTTTTCATGGCTTAGCCTTGGGCATTAGGTGTGACAATTTGTTTAATAGCACTGTTTTTTAGGAAGGCACAGTCTAAGGAAAATGATCCTTTGGTATAAATTGACATAATTTAACTGATTTTGCTAGTGAGAGAATCATTTGTATAAAGTGAGCATCATACTTACAGTCTGTATCCCCAAAGATCACAAGTGCGTGCCAAACCGCCTGAGCCTTTTGTGCTCATATTCCATGCAGAGGTCTGAACACGGCAGCGTAACTAGGCTGGTTTAAGAGGACATTACGTTCAGAGATGTGGACGTACCTGAGTAGACTCAGGCACATCTGTGGATTGACCAAAGTATCCCAAGATTACTGAGCAAGGAAAGACTGTAGAAGTCTGTCTGCTGGACCCCCAGTTTATAAAGAACTATCTGACAGTTTGGTTCAGTTATATGTCTTTGCTAAAGGAGAAATGGACCTGAAAATTATGTCATGCTGAGACTTTCTTCTTTCTTCTCCTTCCACCTGGAGCCCTGGAGTGGGTGATATAAAAATGTTGTGCCAGCTCTGCTCTGGATCCCTGTACTGGATATACAAAGTCTTTTGCTATCTCTTCTGGGTGAAAATGACCCAAGAGACTAAGCTCATGTATCTAAGGGAGACCTTCCCCCTGCACACACAATTCCAAAGCGCTACTTTTTTCTTTAGCATTCAGGACAACTGAGAGGGAAGGGGAAGGGTGTTATTTCTGACCAAGAGGAACACAGCTCTCAGCAGTATTGTTTTTTTCATCAGAAGAAGCCCAGAGTAGGAGCACCAAGTTAAAGGAAACAATGGGAGTGTAAACGTCATTTAAACATATACATCTGCAAGCCATTCTCTCCTGAATGCTTGGAAAGTTTACTGTCTAAATATTACTTTTTCTTACTCTTTCCCTGCTCTGTCTAGCTCTGATTGTTCTCAGCCTCGGGACAGAAGGTGGGTGCGGTGCACAATACCATGCAGCGCACCATCGCTGCAGAAGTCTTTAAAGGCCAGATATCGCTCCGTGCAGAGCAGTTGAAAAGCTCTGCCATTAAACAGGCAGGTGGAAGCCTCGGCAAGGAGCCCAACGCAGGAACTAAACCATTGCATGCTTGGCCCCATTAAAGTACCTTTCAGTTTGGAAATGAGAAAAATGCCTTAGGCAGACCATTCTCAAAATAGCGTTGCGGACACAAAGCCAATATAAACATTAGAAGCTCTTAAAGTGCATTTGTTTGAATCATGGGTTTGAATTGACTCCTTCACCACTGACAGACAGTGCATATATCTCACTAGTAGCTCTCTGGAGAGTTCTCAGCTGTTTGCACGGAGAGACAGAGACTGTTCTTTGGGGAGGTTTCTGTAACATGGCTGTTTCTAGAAGGTAAAAGGTCAAAAGCAAAGTTCTAGAAACCTAGCAAATAAAATATTACGATAGCCCTGCCCATCATCTGTGTTGACAGAATTCTCCTGGAGTTATTAGTGTTATTTATTTGTTTTTACAACAGCAGCACTAATTTATTTTTATTAGAAGCCCCAGCTTGGTGTTCCGTTGTTAAAATTGGTGGAGGGTCATGTCATAATAGGCAGGTCCTCTCGGAAATATTAATGCTTTATTCTGAGCAGCAAAACAGTGTATCAGAGGTAAGAGGGATTCTTCTTCTTCCTATTCTACAATTGGAAAATGGTGGCATGCAAAATTTCACAAGTTGGCCAAGGCCACCCACAGTCCAGAAACTGTAAGCTGGGGACTGTAAATCTATCAGCTTTAATGAGGTGTCTGGCTAGAGAGAGTCTCATATGAGTCCAGTTTAAAAATTAAAGAGAAAAAGCACTGAAAACATACTATAGCCAGCATATTGCGTGCGTGGTCAGTACTGCTGAAGGCAGTGCAACATGTCTCCGTGTACTCAGAGTGCACATATGTGTACACTCACCTTGGTCTAGGCTGAGGCAGAAAGGTGGAAGATTTCAACAGAGAAAACAAAGTTTGCTGAAAATGCAGACCATACAGTTCTGAAACTACAGTTTGCCTCCTTTCTCAAAAATGAAGCAGTTATAACCCCTTTTGCTACCCTGAGTAGCATTTCTGACATGTCCCTCCACCAGTGCAATAACAATGAACGTAGGCTGCTTTTTCGGGACATGACGGATCTTCATATTGTAAATCAGCATAGAGTTCCTTGACCCACCGAGTTAGGTGTTTCCCCTCACACCTGCACCAATGCAGGTGCTCGCAATTAGCTGAATGATGTTTCCTGACTTTCACCAGGAGATCAAATACAAAGTGCAATGAGAGGGAAAATAGTCTAGCATATGGTGGTAGAGGGGGCAAAAGGAGTGGAAATGAAAATGATTTCCATTCCGAAGCAAAGAACTTAAAAAAATTAGTTCATGAACTCTTAATGGCTGGATATTTCCTGTCCTCCCTCACTCCATATTTTCTGAAATATGAAGATAGGATGTTCCAGATGGAACCAAGTTGCCAGGACGACGGAAGGTTGTTTGTGCAAACTGAAAACCTTAAATGTTTTCCTTTCTTGGGTTTGGGAAGATGGTATTCACGGGTAGCATTTGCGTTGCTATGACCCCTTAAAGGCCTAGGTTTCAAAAGTCACGCAGATAATCACTGATGTTGTCCTGCTTTAGTCACTGATCAGCTAGTTTGAGCTACTGCTTGGGGAAAAGCAGCAAACTGAATAGGAGAAAGTCTGTTCTCACCCAGGAAGAGGGCAGAACGCTATAGAGAGGAACTGCATTACTGAAGATAAAGGAAGCCTAATTTCTTCTGTCACCTTTCATCATTCTCCACTTCTTTAATGGCAGCATGAATTAATGATGTTAGGGTAAAGATATTATCACAGATTTCCCAACACATGATTCTAATGCTGTAAGGCTGATAAGGGATCTGAAGGGAAAACAAGGAACTCTTCTAAGGATGAGCCTGATTTATTGCCAAGTGAAGTCAAGGAAAAGACTTCCATCAGTTCCAGTTAGGCTTGTTTTTGAGTGTCATAATTAAACATACATTACAGTTCTGCCTTCCTGTTTTACCTTCCAGCAGAAAATAATCCTTTAAAGTTGCAACAATTCCGTTTACTGCTGGTGCTGTTGTTGTCGAGTGGGATAGGAAGCGCAGGCTTGGAGTTTGAGTACATCTGGCTACTTGATGTTATCTGACCGGGAAGAGACTTTAGGGCAGCCTGCCATGACCTTGCCACTCAGCTTGACTGTGCAAGAACCCTGTGAATGATGAACCCTTCCCTCCATAGCGCACAGTTACATTCCCCATTTGTGCGATCTGAATGCAGGTGTCCCCTGCACATTGGCAGAGCATCTTGTCACCAGGTACGTGTTTGATCATGGACCAAAGCACCTGCTTGTACCTATGGCTGGACAGCTTTCATCTGCGTGCAGGGGGGTGCCACTGAACCTCCTAGAAAGAGGCAGAATAGCTTGAACAATTCCTCGCTGTCAACATCTTGGGGGCCCTCAGGATATAGCACTACAGAAGAGAAGCAGGCTGGGTGAGCTGCACTGGCAGCCCAGGCCAGGCCTATGGCACACAGACTAGCCACCTCTGACACAACCTACCAAAACCCTTCATACAATGAGTAGGGAATACGTTGTTTCTCCATCTTGTCTGTATATGCTATATTAACAATTCACATTTCAAGGAAAGGAAGATACTCCTTTAATTAGGTGCTAAAACAAGCTACTTCAGGCCAGTCCCATGCAATTGAAAACACTTTGTTCATCACTATCTAATTTTCCCTGAACTGTTCATCGTGTTTGTTCTTGATTCTTTGCAGTTGTTAAATAAAGGAACTCCTTCAATTTCAAATAAAGAGCATCCTAAAAATAACTTTGATCCTTGTGAATCAGAAGACTGCCTAAAATATACCCAAATAGACTTTTTTTTTTTTTCTTATTGGATTATGTTAGTGAAATCTGAAAATAAATCCCCTGTAGTCACTGGTAGGACATGGGAGGTGTTTGCACCTTTTAAGGTGTGGCCAGCCCTGCTCAATTGGCCACACCTGCACCACATTTTTAGCAAGGAAGGGGCTGAGTTTGTAGGGGAAAGCTGGTTTGCAAATAGCATGTTTGTGCTGCTTTTATGGAGAGCTGTAAGATGAGGAAAGGCTGGACTGGGAATAGACTACTCTATGAAGGGTGAGCTGTAGTGGTTCTGAGCTTGGGGTAGAGCTCTTTTTATAGGGTGAGGATGTTAGCTGAGGAATACTGCCTGGATGAAAGCTGTTGCTGTGAAGGTGCCTCCTGAGGAAGAGGAAGTTGTGTGGGGAAGCAGCAAGGAATGGAGTTCAGCTGCTCTGCACAAGGTTTCCTGAAATCTGAGAATTTTTCCCCCTTGGAAAAGGAGAGACTACTGAGGGCACTGCTGAGAGCAAGGAGTAAGAATGAAAGACTTGGCAGTGTGGTTGCAGCCCTGGTCCTCCAGTGAGTCTGGTGGCAGAGGAATGAGGCCTGGCAAGTTTGCTGCATTGTCTGGTGCAGCTGAAAGGCAGCAGCAAAGAGTAAAACTGAACCCTGCTGAATTGGGCTGGGTGAGAGATCCAAGGTTGCTTTTTCCTCAAGAAAACCCTCCTTTGAAGGTCTGGGGACTTGATTAACTCACTTGCTGTTACCTGTCTACAAATGGCTGGCAGATGAGATCTACTTCAGACACACGCAGCTTGTGGAAGCTGTGCAGCGTTAGTAGGTGCTTCAGAATGGTAAGTGTGCCCTATGGGACCTGTGTTGGGTCTTAAAGCGCAAATGTGTTCGAGAGGCTTGTTTGGGGTATCACAGTCTATAAAACCCTTGGCAGAGATGATGGATGCTGGATGGCATTATTTTATGTATGTGCACACAAGAAGGTACATGCCAACCTACTGCAGAGCTGTGGTGAGCCTGCCAACTTGCTTTGCATGGCTGTGTGTGCCCTCTGTCTGTAGCTCACCAATGTGCATCCTCTGCAGCTGAGGAGGAAAAAAAAAATCAGGTTGACTCTTGTGATGCAGTCTGATATTTGAGCCTTTTGTTAAACTGATGGCATGTTGTTGGGGTAATGTCTGTGAAGTTAAAGCTTTTGTCAGAACAAGCAGTGATGCTTTGATTTAAGTACAAGGAGGATGTTGTAAACCCTGGGGTATTGCAGGTTCAGGGAAAGGGTGACATCACTTAGACATGCTTTTTAAGCAGGTTCACCATAATCTGCAGACATTTATTGGTCCAGATGAGATTGCAAGTAGCTAACGTCTGACCTTCACTTCTTTTGCACTTTGAAGAATTAAGGCAGATGTTGATACATACTGTTGTTATTGACGGGAAGGAATGGCTTGAAATCTTTTGTTCTAGGATGTAAAACTTCATTTTTCTTTTGTTACTAAGACTAGTTAAGATACACTTAACTCCTGGAGCATCAACCATGGCTTGTCATCATCACATGCAAAGTGATGGACAATGGGTTGCTATTCCACAGAAAAGTCTGAAGCTTGTATAAAACTCTTAGGTGGCTTTCCAACTGCTTGTGCCTGAACTGATTTATAGGGAAGGGGTAGGGGTGCCGGTGCTTAGGTTTTTGCTAGAAAATCACTGTGAAACGCCACCCTTACTGATGTAAAGGAGGTCTTCCTTGCCCAAGCCAGTTGTAGATCCAGACCGTGCTGGGGTGATGTGTGTTATGTTTGCAGCAGACTACTTGGTGTACGTGATTTGCCTTGAATAGTCCCTTCTCTGTGATCGTTTGAGTAATCAAACTAGTGATGGTGGTGGTTATAGCACTGATGAACTTAATAGCCTTCCCTGTCTCTCTGCTTGGGGAGGCATGCAGAATACTTCCCTGTGTTTCACATACTGAGCTGAGGATGCGTCTCCCACACCTGATTTTTGTTGCAACTCTGTAATATGCTGCGAAATTTAGTTTTGGCTGCTGCTTCATAAATATCCTTCCTTTCATCATAAGGATGAGGGGTGGGAGTTTGAGGAAACCAGAAAAGGCATTTTAAAGCTACAGGATCTTCCTTCTCTTCATTCCACTTAATTGATGCTGGCTACTGGTATTTAGCCATCCCTCCCAACTAATGGGGCACACAGAGTGATGACGGACACAGTCCAAGGAGTGTTAGTAATTATGTTGTGCAATCGAATGTCCAGGAGAGTGAAAATATGAGTGATGTTTTGCCTGCTCTATGCGATGCCTGATGCAATTAATCCCTCCTTTTTGAAACAGACTGCAGTTTGGGCAGGACGGGGGGTAGAAGTTCTTCATCAAACCCAGCACTTTTTGAAGTTAGTCTGTTCCGTCATGTATCAGCAGGGATGCTGAAGAATGTGTGCGTGGTCCAGAAACTGGCTTATTATCTGAAGTGTATCGCTTACTGGCTTGTCTGGAGTTCTGTAGTGACCAGTATTTCTCAGGGGATATTTTGTTTTCGCTTTCATTCACAATAATGTTGTGGTTTGTTAAGATTGGGTCCTGCAAAACTCTGATTGGAGCAGATCACTTCTGCCTGGAGACCGCTGAATCTACTTGAAGAGAGAGCAGGGTTGAGCAGGTAACAACATCTCAGCAGCAGTCGGAGAACCTGCCTCTCGAGGAGAGGCAGGGAAACCACTGCTTGGCAGTAGCCAGCTGAAATTAAGAGAGCAGAATTGAAAGACCTTCCCAGTGGCCTGGGCAGAACTTGTAAAACCTGTTCTAGAGGGGAAGGGGGTAGGAGGAAAGGTTGGTGTACAAATGTCTTGATCTTGCATGGCAGCTCTGTATAGGAGATGATCTATGAGACAGACTGGATGGATCAGGGTCCAATTTCAGGCTATCTTGTAGCTGTTGCCCACCTCTTGCTGTGTCCCTCTAGAGCGGTGGTGCTGTATCCCAAGACATGCAGTCCGTTAGGAAGTTCTGAATCCTTCACTGAAAAATGTATATACACATACCGTCTCATTTTATGCTTTTTCTAACCAATGTTTTGGCTCAAGTGGTGAATGGTGTGGTAGGAACCTGTCCTTTCTCCCCTTCCTATCGGCTCCAGAAGCTGAGGGAAGCCTCTGCAAAGAATTTCTTCATCAAATATTTTTTTCTGAGTCTCAGCAGAACAGCAATAAGAAACAGGAATGGTGGGCAGTAGTAAATGCCCACCATTTAATGTGCACACTGTAATGGAGGAATAATGTTGTTTGACACTTGCAACTTAAATAGAATGATTTTTCTAACCTCATGACTTAAATTTTGTGGAATTTCTGTCCTTGGAAATGTTCAAGGCTCAACTAGACAAGTCCCTGAGCAACCTGGTCTAATTACATCTGCTCTGAACTGGAGATTGGAGTAGATGACTTCCAGAGGTCCCTTCCTACTTAAATTATTCTGTGATCTTAATAAGAGTATCCCATACATTAGTACCTTTCTCTCTGTGTGGTGTGTGATATATGTTACACCATTTTGGCAGGGATTTTCTGATTCATTGAAGTCATTCACACTGAAATAATCCTTGAAAAGATTAATAAATGTTATACCACACAATATCATCTTACCGTGTGTGCTACTCTTCATATCAATGCTTGGCTGAATTCATGGCTGCTGTAAATCGCTTTAGCTATGTGGATAATTAGTTGCAACACTTTCACTTAATTTCTTTTATATATTCACATCTGAAACTTGGTTTTCTTAGTACTGTGTGTCCGATGTGTGGTGCTTAAAAGGAGATTAATGTTGGGGGGCTAAAGTTATCTATTAGCTGTTAAATTCATAATGGGACTTCTTTCTAACTTGGGCTAAGGCTCCTCAGGGGTGGCCAAGTAAAAGTCATGATTGCTTCTAATCTTTTCCTTATTGCTACTATGATTTAAAGGATCCTCTGTGTATATGAGAACTGGGCCCTAGGATGCTTTCATCTTAAGATAAGGGTCCAAAGCACTTATTTAATGTTAACCGCTTTCAAGCTGGTGAAATGTCACTGATT
The DNA here is from genome assembly GCF_000699145.1 of Aptenodytes forsteri. Taxonomy (NCBI): domain Eukaryota; kingdom Metazoa; phylum Chordata; class Aves; order Sphenisciformes; family Spheniscidae; genus Aptenodytes; species Aptenodytes forsteri. The sequence continues at coordinate 2,754,764 of NW_008795672.1, read as the reverse complement.
TTTATTGGCAGAGAATTTGGCCTATTCTGCAGTGTTTGAGGGTTGACAGATTGAAGATCCAACCTCTGCCAGTTGGCTAGGAGGGAACACCAAGCCTTGGATGTACATAATCTTGTGGGAACAGTCTACTTCTGGAAATCAGGAAATATTTCCTTAAACTGCTGATTGCTGGGAGGCTATACCACAGGAAGGATAATTCACTTGCTTTGTTTCTGTTCCTAAACAGCTGTTTCCTGGACATGGCTGGCAACAGGGTACTGGACTAGAAGGACCTCTGATTTAACTCATTATGGTTGCTGTTATTTCTCTGTAAAGTAGTAGCTGGTTGGAGCTACGCCTAATAATGGTTGGTAAAGGAGGACCCAGACAAATGATACAGCTGGGGATTAAGGGAGGTTGCATTGATGAAGAGTGATGGACGTGGTCATACTTGACTGTTGAAATGAGGCTTAATTGCTGCTGTTCAACAAATACTGCTGCTGTTCAACGCATGTTGCTGGCTAAAATCTCCCTTGATTTTAAGGTCTTAATCATATTGCCCTGACAATCAGCAAAATGGCCATAGTACGTGGACCACAAGATGTCAACGAGACACACCCACTGTCCACATTTGGCAGCTTTTTTTAAAAAGTGAAATAACAAGCTCCAAGAGAGCCAAACCAAACCTAAAATGAAGACAAAACCAGAAGGACCATCCAGATGGGTGTGACACTGTATCTATTATTTGAAACAGACCTTTTTTTCAACAGGTCTCATGACACACTTGTCCCAAACTGGAATCCAAGTCATCAGGTTTATGGTAACAAATGATTCAAAGTGAGCAACTCCCTCCCCTTCTGTATGTTCAGGTTTCTTTAGATTTCTATTGTGAGACGGAGGAAGGAAGGAAGACATCTGTGGTTGTCTAACCTCAAACCTCTGATGCGGAATTCCATTACTGGTGATGGATAGTGTGTTGTGGGTATACTAACTGCAAAATATATTGATCAGGTTGATGCATGCCTTAATTCAGGGTTGTCTCAGACATACTTGGGGCACCCAGGTCACTCTTCTAAAGGACTTAATGGAGGCTTTCAAAGCATGAAAAATCTCATTGTGTCCCAAAATATAAGGACTAAGATGAACAGGGAGCCCTCTGAAAATGTAACTGATGTTACTGAACACTCTCTATTTATTTTTTCACCTATTGTATGACTATGAAGATGTATAGGCAGTTAATTCTTATAACCTTCCTTTTAGTGCACGATTACTTATGTAGAACTGATCATTTTAAATTAAACATTCTTGTTATTTATTGAATATTTAAAGACATTTTTATGAAGTATTCCAGAGTAGAAATCAATAGTTTAGTTGACCATAAACAAAACTTGTTAGATGTTATAAATGGAGGAACTCTTAAGTTTTTCATCTGTATTGAAATATTAGCTAGAACAAAAATATCTGCTTAACTTTTTTAGTTCAGTCTGACTCTTGTAGTACTTTATCTGGCTTTCCAAATCTGCTGCGGTCAATTAAGGTTCACAGCACTTGCTTATTTTGAGTGAAGTTTTGGAGCGTGTGGGTTATTAGAATGCGTGGGTTTTTCCTCTCTAATATATTGGTGTCTTGGAAGCTACTACTGTGTGCTTTCCACCTTCGGTCATAGAGATCAGAGTGGGTAAGCAAAACTTTCCATCTGTTTATGACATGTGGTCAAAGTTGCATTTCAGCATGCGCTAAACAGATCTTATTCTGTTTAAGTTGGTTGACATTCAGGGATGGAAATGAAATTATAAAAATGATCCCTTATATATGTTAAAGGTGCTCTCTTCTGCAATAACTTGAGAAAGCATGCTAATATTTGCTTTCATGCATAGCATATTATTAATGACAGCTCATCTGAAAATCCTCTTCTATCTGAAGGAGGATAGAGGCTATTTAGTCTAAGCGCATACTCAGGACTAATATGTAAGCAAGGCACTTTAACTGTTTTTACACATTGAAGACTGGGCAAAATTTGAATCTCGGATCGGCAAAACAGGTTGTGGGTGTTTTCCTCTGCAGAGGAAAATTTCAAATTTCTGTTTTGCAAAGTGCTTCCCTGCAAAGTCTTACCCTATTTCACAATTATACCATTGAATCTCAAATTCTGTTTCTCCAGTACCATTTCTTCCTATATTAAATAACTATTGTATTTGTGATTTATAGATGTCCCAAAAAAAAGTGCTAGGAGTGTGGGGGGGGTACTTTTATAGCAAACTACTCCCTAAAATATGGCTTCATGGGTTTAAAAATATATTGCAGAAGTGCCTGTGAGACTGTATCGTGGTCTAGGATCACTTCTGTTAGGTGTCATGTAAATACAGTTCTAAATAGTGATCTGAGTGGAACATTCTCCATATTCTCCAAGAAAGGATGTGGTTTTATTCTTGCCTTTTAAATTTTTCTACTAGGTCTTTTTGTCTCTTAAAATCACCACTAATAACCTAGCTCTTTGCCCATGTACATTACTGGAGACATCTTGGTTCTTAAGGAATTCACCCTACCTTCTGCCTGCATAAAAAAAAAAGAAACTGTTTAATAAATAATATCAGTGGCTTTTAGTTGTTTAGCATGAGGTTGTGAGGGTTTGGGGGGAGGGGGTTCTACTAGTCTCTGGGACCTTTATTTATTTGTTTGGGGGTTTTGGGGTTTGGTTTGGGTTTTTTTTGGTCCTAGCAATATTCACATCTTATTTCTCTTCCTATTTTATCTTCCTTTTCCTGCTTTGCTCCTTAAGGAAACCAGGGACAGTTATCCTTCAAAGGGAGAAGAAATGCACTCCTCAACCTTGTTTCCCTTTCTATCTCCTCAAGTGAAAAAGACACTAGAAAAGGCTAGAAACAGACAAAATCTTTTAGATTTGGCCAGCCTTCTCCCTGGGAAAGTTGGAGGGAGAACAAGAATTCTGAGAAGATATGATTGAAAACTGAGACATCTAAACAACTTTCTAATATTTGTAGTCTTTTTGCTCTCTTGCAGCACAGGCTATACTGTCTGAGTATGTATATAGGGTGACTTAGTCACAACCCACTTACATTATGGAAACAGCTTTATTTAAAATGATGACAGTGCAGTACTTCCAGTGGTGTACCCCCTTCTTAGTGGGTTTTCAGAGTCCGACTATCTTTCAGGTATCATATGGTGTCCTTGGGCATAGAAATTAAGAAAATTTCCCTCATTGGCAGCAAGGCTTCTTGTGTTTTATAGATGAAGGAATGATCAGTTGGAGTGGCAGGGTGTAAGAGCAAATATAGATTGGAAGCCATCTTGGCTAGCTCAGAAAAGGGTCACAAGATCTCAACAATATATAGCAGGTCAGTAAATGGACTGTGATGGGATAAACCAACAGTGATGGCTTTATTTTTACATGATTGGCAAAATTTTAGGAAAGCTGAAAGAAATGTCTTTTTAATAGTGGAAAGAGTGGTTTTTCTTTTGCATTCATTACCTTTGGTGGATGAGTATGTATTTCCTTAGGAAGATGCTCTGTGTTTGCAGACTAGCATGTTTGCCAACTACTTCTCCAATTAGAAGAGTAAATATTTGTTTTTGATTGAAAGTCCGGTAAATGTTTGTGTATAATCCATATAAATGGCTAGAGGCATTTTACAGCTACAGCTGAGCAGACACAGCCCTGCACTGGCCTTTCCAGAAAGTTTTCCTCGTTTTCTAAGAATTAAGTCATACAGTTTTCTGGGATAGAACCAGAAATAGCTGCCATGTTCTTCACCTTCCAGGGAACTGGAGATAGGGGCAATGAAAAAACACATGAATAAAGATGATCCCCAAATGTTCAAACTTGTCTGAACTTTAATATTGAGAGGAGAAGTCCTGATCCAAGTTTCTGCACCCTCGGCCCATCTCTAATTGTAAAGGTGGTTTGCACAGTACAGCTTTAAAATGTTGGGTGTTTTTTTCATGGGGAAGCAAAGCAGCAGGACAGAGAGGTGGTTATTTATGATGCCCTCAGAAAAGGGGTGGTTGCTCCTTATTCCTTAGTTTACTCGGGGAATCGTGGCTCTTTCACTGTATTTCTGGTTTTCTGCTCTTTCCCAGACATGTATGTTATCCTCTACTGGGATCTCAAAGGGTTATTTCTTTTCTACGTCTAGAAATCATCTTGCTGGTACTCTACAAAAATGTCTGCTCTTGCTTAATGTAGCAGCAGTTGTATAGATGCATCGGTGTTTAGCTGTAACTTTACCTGTGGTTCAGTTTTGTTCTGAATTCCTTGTGGCATATTCGCAGTGGCATAAATAACGTAGTCAAAATGCCTTCTTGGTTCTCCTGTTTCAATAGAAACACAGTGCTCTCCCCAGAGTCATTAAACTGATGTGAAAACTGGGTGCAAGTGAAGCTGTAAGTGATTTCTCTCTCTGCTGGCTGTTAATGTGCTGGGGCAGAGCTTATGCAATAAGGTGAGCCTGCTGCAGTGTGGGTTCAACAGCAATAATATAGAAAATGCTTTCGCTGCTGCTGATAGGCCTTGCAGGGGGCCCGAAAGGATGGTTTCTCCTCCTCCTGTTTGGGGAGTCTAAAAACTAGGGACACGTCTAGAGGAGAGGAGGAAGCCGGGAGCGTTATGATGAAAGAACGGTGATTGTACTTGGCAACGAGAACATGCGTGTTAACACTGACATAGCAGTTCTCTTCTCAGTATCTGTGTGCAAGATTTTTGGCTGAGGAGGAAATGTTCCACACGCATTCTTTATTTCATGCTTGTTCATCACAGGGTTTATTTGCTCACAGCACCTTGTGCAGACTCTCTTCTCAGGACTTGCTCAAAGATGACTTGCTGTTCTGGCACAATCTAGCAATTTCCCCAATAGGTTCCTAAAATGTGTGAGGCACGTCTAAATATAAGAGGGGGTAGGGTAGTAACCAGATCATCAGTAGGCAATGTGTAAGTTCCATATGAGCAATATCCAGATTTGCAGCTCGCCAACTCTACTTTACTACAGATTGTAGCATGATTGTCTGCAGTTAGGTTAACATAGGCACAGGGGTGTGGCACCAGTGATTTGTGTCTTCATAAACATACCTGCATCAAGTATTTGCAGAGGCAACTGTCTCTTATCTGCCTCCATAACATACCTACCTTGAAAGGTTTTATTCCGTGACTGTGGACTTGCAGTTTAGCAATGCACAATTAATGACGCTTGTCCATTTTGGATCATTTGCTGAACGTGAGCAGTTGTTGGGTTTGGTGCTTGAAAAAACTCCCTGGCCAAAACTATGGAGATGCATCTCTCCATCACTAATTTAGTAACTGGGGTATTGTTATTCATGTATTTAACTTTCAAAATTATCACCTGGGTGACTTAGGTATTAAAATTTAGCAAGAGTTTTTGTATGATCAGATAAGTGACTACCCTTGTAAAAATTTCAAGCTTTTTGTTCAGACTTGGCACTTTGGATCCAACTATTTGGAGTTGTTTTGTTTTTTGAGTTGGAGTCTTTCACTAATGGCAACATGAAGAAGATGTCCAGCCTCTGTATTATAGGACTTAGATTTTCCTGAAAGACTTCTGTTAAAGGTGTTACAAAATCACTAATCGGTGTCTCATCCTATGGATTCATCAGCCAGTTCTGAATGAAACTCAAATAATTTTTGCAGTGTTCATTACCACAGGGTCACTAAGGCAAAACATTTAACATGACTTTAAAAAATAAAGGTGCTGGGCACACCTGTGGATACAATGGATACCTCGAGTCATCTTATGTTACATATGCATCTTGCTTACCCAGGGTGCTTGAAAGGTAAATTCTGTGCTCTCAAACATTTAGAAATAACTGGCTGGAAGGTGTAATGTAACAATAAAACGTCTATCTTGAACATGCTTGTGGTGAGACTCTTCCTCAAAACTGAGGGCCTGGAACCAGACCTGAGGAAAACCCAAACCCTGAGAGTTTTCAGGTACATTCACTTTATGAATATTTCCATGATGTGGACTCTGTAGGTAACCAATTTCTACAGAAATGAAAGAATAATAAAAAATGCAGCTGAGAGGAATGCAGTTCTTCTAGGGCATCCTCTGACTGTGAGCAGGATCAAATCAAACTATGTCACTCTTTACAGACTTTTCTTTTAACCTGTCCTTAATTCTCCTAATGGTGGATGTTCTGTCCAAGAAAAACATTCCTGTGCTTCACTATTCCTTTACTTCCAATGTTTTCCTCAATATGTGTAACTTAATCATATTTCTATTTGTTCTGACCACCGTGGTTTAATTCTTTCCCCTTTTTTCAGCAGCCCATTTCTCTTCTCTTTAAGCAACCCCAGTTTCTCAGTCTTTTTTGGCAGCTCATGATTTCTGAACTTCAGACCATTCCCGTGACTTTTCCCTGGAATTTCTCTAAATGGTCCAAATCAGGGCATAATTATTCAGCTGAGGTCTTGCAAAAGCTGAATGAAGTGGGCACTTCATATGCCTCACAGTTTTTACTCCTGGTTATGCGTTCCAGGATGATGGTTACAGCTTTATTTATTCAAAAGTCTGGTTCCCTTCATGTAGCCAGCAGTTCTGCACAGTCTGTACCTCTTCTTCTAGCCATAGGTGAGTATTCCCGCTTCAGTGTAAAAAATATTGCACTTACTGAATTTCCTCTGATATTATTTTTACCACATAATTTATTAATATAATCTGGAATTCTAGTCCTGTACTCCAAGGCAGATTCCCCTCTAGATGCAACATCGTCCATTTAAGTTATGTTGTGTAGGCCAGAGAATCTGCTCAAGTTAGTGCCAGCTTAAATCACAGAACCATAGAATGGTTTGGGTTGGAAGGGACCTTAAGGATCATCTAGTTCCAACCCCCCTGCCCTGGGCAGGGACACCTTCCACTAGACCAGGTTGCTCAAAGCCCCATCCAACCTGGCCTTGAACACTTCCAGGGATGGGGCATCCACAGCTTCTCTGGGCCACCTGTTCCAGTGCCTCACCACCCTCAGAGTGAAGAATTTCTCCCTTGTACCTAATCTAAATCTACCCTCTTTCAGTTCAAAGCCATTATCCCTTATCCTATCACTACAGGCCCTTGTAAAAAGTCCCTCTCCAGCTTTCTTGAAGGCCCCCTTCAGGTACTGGAAGGCTGCTAGAAGGTCTCCCTGGAGCCTTCTCTTCTCCAGGCTGAACAACCCCAACTCTCTCAGCCTGTCTTCATAGGAGAGGTGCTCCAGCCCTCTGATTGTCTTCGTGGCCCTCCTCTGGACTTGCTCCAACAGGTCCATGTCCTTGTGGGGAACTGTGGTTGATATGCAATTTAAAAGTCCCATTTTTGACTTAAATTCCTGGCTGGTCCCTACAGAAAAGGTGTATGAAGAGATCTGTATCCCATTTTGAAGACGAGAAAACTAAGGCCCAGAGGAATTAGCAACTTCTTCAAGGTCATGAAGAAAGATGGCAGGGGAGCAGGGTCCAATCCCAGCTGTGTCAACTCCCAGACCAGTGCTTTAACCACAAGCCCATCTTTCTGCCCAGCTGAGTCTTTCTGTCTGCCTCCTGGGCAGACCTTGGTGAAAGATCAAGATACAGTGTAAGCAAACTTGTGTTTATTTTAAAATGTGGTCCTTCATAGGCTCTCAGATAGTTGGCATGGCTGCTGAGCTGCTGGAGATGTTGGTATGCGTCATGGGGTTTGTGCTACATTGGTATGTGTATAAACCCTGTGACAAATACCAGTGTAGCCAAGGCAGGCTTTAGGAAGCAGGAGGCACCTCAGCTGGAGTTGATTACCACTTCTGTATATCCTGTCGGCTTGGGGAAAATCTGGCAAATACATGTTGGGAAGAGTGGATAGTGAGAATAGGAAGGAATTAGTGGTCGTAGAGAGGTCAGAGTGAGTGGCACAGCTTGTTAATATTAGTCCTGAAGCCAGATGGGCTCATAAGATGTATTGACTTTGGGAAAGGTGATGCACTACTCCATTTGGATACCTCTCCTATGAATTCACTGTGCGATTTGGCTAGACCAGCTTCATAGTGATCCCAGCTGTCTTGCTGTAACACGTGTCCTGGGAGTAGAGGGGTGATTATGCCTTTTTTTTTTTTTTGGCTAGTTATCACAGGAAATGTATACCTACTTCACTGGTGGCCTGTCTTGCAAATGTTGTTGAAGTACTATGCCCTAGAAAGGTCAAGCAGATGTCAGTGAAGGATAGAGTTTCTGATTAAGAATGGCATCTCTTGTAACTAGGCTAGCTCTGTTATCAGGGATTTATCTTTGAGGAAAAAGGGACATCTACTTCAAAGAATATCACCTGGTTTAACCTGCTTGGATATAAATCCAGAAAAAGAAGGCCATCTCTAAGAAGGAATGTCTAGTAGTGAAGTGATTTACAGAAAAGATCCTTTCCTAGTCGACTTAGTCATGGATCAGGCATCTCTGCATTACCTAACTATATAAATTGCTAGGGTTAAGCTTGTGCTGCACGAGTCCTGAGTGATACTGGAATGTTCAAAATGGTAGGAACGAGAGGTAACGATGTTTGTGGGATGTGCTGTGATGTTTGGGAGAAGTATCTGTGCTCGAAGCTCCTCTGAATAGGAGAAAGAAAGAAGGGGTTAATGCAGCTTGTGGGGAAACAGGAAATGTCCCAGCTGGAACTGATTATATGTGCTGTGTAGCCTGAGCTGTTCAGATGGGAGACACATGGCAGAGAGTAAGATGCGTTGCTTAGCTCGCAAGGATGTGCTATTGGTAAATGGACCTTTTGCGTTGGTTAGAAGTCTCCTTCCATACTTAGGGATGGATCTGCTGGGCTATCGGCGAAGTGTCAAATCACATTTAACCTTTTCCACTGCCCAAGAAGAGGCATATGAAGTAAAAGCTGCATGTCTTCCTGCACCTGGCCAATAAGCCAACACGCCTGCTGCTGTGTGGTTTTTGAGCTATCTCGTGCCTCACTGTTCCTGCCCATTTGCCTCTATCTCAAGGTGAAACCATGACAGGAATTGGTGAGGCAACATGGAATATTCAGAGATGGCAGCATGACTGGGAGAGCCCTACTGTCGAACAGACTCTTATAACTTGACAACTGCCAGGAGCATGTTAATTGTGGCTGTATCTAATTAGCAGGGCACGTGACCTCTGCGCAAAGTCCTAGTTCATAAGCAGTTACAATATGTACAAATTTCTTCTGCGTCATTACAGCAGGTCCATGTTTCTTCTAAAATAAATACAGCCGTGGGCATAATCCTGTGTCCGGCAGTGGTTAGTACCAGGGTCTGTGTGTAATACTTCCTAACGAACATCTGTGGGACAAGCCATCTCCAAAATACTTATTTGTGGCTATTTTGGTTTTTAAAAAAGTATTTGTTACAGAATGCATCCTTATTTTCTTTTTTCTGTTTTTACATGTTGTAGTGCTGAGGCAGGAGTTTCCAGAAACATTCCACGCTAGGCACCTGCTTGGCTAATTTTCTCCATCTTTACAAGGTGTCTTGCAACCTCTGTCAGATCCTGGAGTTTTTTCTCGGACTCTGTATGTAGCAGCTGGGGAGCATCAAGGCTCATGCACTAAGGCAAGGCTTTGATGTTGCTCCAGTGATACTGTTGATAACACCTGATTGTTTTCCATCTAGATCTCTTCAGAAATTGAACTTGATCGAACACATGTTAGGCCCTGTAAAAACTAGACAAAAGCTTCTCCAATGGGGCTAAAACAGCAGTTGCACAGCTTTGGGTTTGTTTTCTTTAATAAACTATTTTTCCTTTTTTCTCTCTTTTGCTGGGGGGGTGGGGGGGAGAAGCAGATGTGGAGAGAGACTGTTCACACTGGGGGGAGAACCGATCACATTCCTGCTGATTAGAACTGCATAAAGCAAGTCATTTTTGCCTTTGAGTAGGAACTCTGGTATTACTACAAAAAAAAAACCCCTGCAGCTGAGCACTATTCAGTGGCCCGGACAGGTTCAACTCCACTTTTACAGTAGAAAGGCTCTTTTACCAAACTGTTTCCCCGTTCCCTAAAGAGCTATGTCCCTAACGATTCAGGCTTTGTGTCAGACCCTGGCAAACTGGGAAGCTAGTGAAGATTTCCATTTTCAGCACATCCCCTGAAGTTCCCACACTGAATAGATTTGTGCAGGTACAGTTTTTCCTCAATTCTCCTTAATCTTCTGGGAAACAAAAATGAACACCTATTCTTGAAAAAGGAACATGGGCATTTGTCCCACAGCTTTAATAATTGCAATAGCCGGAGGCAGTTGTTCCAGCTTATATCAGTGCTGAATCTGACCTTGGAGTAAAATGTGCCTGTTTAACCACAGCTGGGGTCAAATTGCTGCATTTTTCTTTTTTTCTTTAACTTGAGAGCATTTTTGAGGGGACACTTAGCATTTACACAACAATGACCATGGAATTTCAGAGTCGTTTCTCCAAAATGAAACCCACATACCTATGGTTTGAGGAGGCTTTCTTACACATGTGCTAGTCTTTGTTTCTCTTATCCCTCGTGTTAAAATTGAAAGAGTGGAGAAGATCGCACACATGGGGATTTGATGGGGAGACGCCAAGCCTGCCACAGACAAGGGAAATGATTTAGTGGTTCTCTCTGCCACATAAAGGTCTCTGAGAGAGTGGAGATCTTGCTACCAGCTGCCCCAAACCCAAGGGGAGGATGAAATCCTCCCCTGAGCAGGGGGTGGGCACTTAGCCTCCTTGCCACTTAAAAGGGCTGGGTTGAGACAGAAGTGATCCACAGGCCCTGCTGCTCAAGGGTGGATGATACCTATTGAATGGTGCTACTCAGGATAATTAGAGGTGGCAGTGCTGGTCCCAGTTGGCTTTCATCTACCCAAGCAGTTAAGGACGTGTACAGCTTCAAACCCTGCAGTAGTTCAATTGACTTGCTCCTGCGCTGCCGAAACCAATGGCAAAGCTCCCGTCTGGACTTTCATTACGAGATCAACATCTGCAGGAGCCCCTCGGGATATGAAATGCAGTGAAGACTGCATTAGTAGGAATTACTTCTGCACTTGTGAAATACAAATATCTGTACTATAGTGCGAGGCTAATGCTAAAGTTTCCCATTTGTTGTTCTGACCAAGAATTCACGTTAGTTTTGTAATGAATGGGAAGATAGCTGGCAGCACAGGAGAGAGTGTCTATGCTCTGTTCATTTTTAGTATGCAGTAAAGCCTGAATACATGACTCCAACTTTTTCCCCTGGTGGAGTTTGCCTCGGCTTGGTGACTGGGCCGCTTATTCTTCTCTTCCCTGTGAGTTTTATCAGGGCTCCAACACTCTAGCAAATGCATCTCAAATATTTGAGGCCCTTGAAGTTTTTTAGATTTGTTTAAGGGTGATGACACAAATGATGTAAAAGCTTTTACTAGATAATTATTTGAGCCTTAACATCTTTAAGTGTTTTCTGATGTTCTGCAGCTCAGTATGCAACTTGCTTTTTTTTTTTTTTCCCCCCATGATCTGCTTTTGTGGAGATCTTGACATCCTCTGCTTGCTCATGACGAAACAAATCTGGAGACAGAACTTGAATCTTTACAGAAAACATCCTTGGTTCCCTTAATGATGATGATTTAAACACCACTGATAATTAGATTCTAAGTGACTTGCTGGAGTTCAGAGCAGATCTTCAAAAGACCAGTGGCCTAATGATTGAACGGCTGTTCCTATTTAAATCATTTGCAAAAATGTACTAGTTAATAGATTATGAGAAAGCACTTGAATCTTTTTTAATAGCTTTTGGGACTTGGTGCAAGAAGAGCATGTACCCAAAATATGGTTGATGTAGCGTCTGCCTTTGCACAGTTGCAGCAGAGCTCTGCTAGGTGAGTGACACAAGCTGGAACAGCAACCTGGCTGTGAGCAGGTGTAAAGCAAAGGTGGTGTGACCTCCTGGTTCAACCAGAACAAGGATAGGAGGTGATGATCTGAACTACAGGCTAATTTTCTTTTCGTATCAATGCAAAAATATATACTCTCCACAAAAATTCCTCTACTTACAGTAGCAGCTAGTTGAATATACCTAAGATTTCTCTCTTTTCTTTTCTTCCCCCTCCCCCCCCCCCCCTTCTCTCTTCTGCTGCAGTAGCATTTTATTAACAAATCTTAATGCTGAAAACAGATAAGACTGTAACCCACATGAGAGGGGAAGAAGGAAAATAATTCCATTTTGAGTTCTCATTTAGTGCCACACAATGGGAGGGACGAGGTGATACTCAGTATAGCTATACCTAATACTGTGGGTCATATGTAACTGAGGTACTCAGTGGCCTGGCCAACTGTAGTGGGAAGAAAAATATTATGAGATTTTTAGCTGATCTTATCCCCCATTTGAGAATAAAGTCCTTTTCTCTGCAGATAAGCAAACCCCAGTCCAAAACAGGGAATGCATTTCTGCATAAATGTGGCTTAATGGATAAGAGAATGTAACGTTTTATGTGTGATTCAGCATTCTGGCTCCCAAAAGGTTATTCAGCTAGTCTAAAATATAATATGCTTGGAACAATGACAGCACCCCTTCTGTTATATTGTGGAAACTCTTGCTGTATTTTGTTAAGGATCAGTGAAAAATGAAACATTACTCCTTAATCCCTGAAGAGTCATCTAGCAGAGCAGTTGAAATGCACAAGGAATAGCTATGAAGAAGAAAATAATGGACTGGCTGTTTCGTCCAACAGAAAGTCTTAGGTGGCAACTCCTGTTTTGCTATGAATAGCATTTTCTCTGTAGCCTTTTTATTTTGCATTGATGTAGGTCAGTAAAGCAGCAAAATTTCGTACACAGCCAGAAGTCAAACTGATGGTTAGTTATGTATATAAACAGAAAAGGTTTGCTTTCTATCTCTGCGCTCATAAATTATGAAATGCTTACATTGAGAAGATCAGCCTTAGTGTATGGAAGCAGAAGACCTGTGTTTCTTGAGGCCGTCCTATCAGAAGGGAAGGGCATCATCAGTATAGTGATCATGAACATCTCTTGTATTTTCTTTTGGATTCACTGGCAAGGAACTAAGCAGATACCGCTGGGCTATTGGCCCTTATAGTCTGCAGATGTTGCACCTGGGGAAAAATTTCCAAATCTGCATAAGGTAATGGGGTCGATGGTTCCTGCTAGGATTACCTTGGGGATTGGCATATCTGGTTCTCCTGGTAGCTCTGAAAATTTTACCCTAAGCAGCAAATATATGCCTTCTTTCAAAACCAGCTGAGATCTACAGTGTACCATAAGATCTCAACAGAAGCAGGACTTCAGGATGGGTTGCATTTCAGGAATACATTAGAAACATAAACTCTAGTGATTTAGGAATGCGTGGGGGCGGGGGAAGGGGAGCGGTGTGGAAAATAAATCACTAATGTGCTTAAAATTCTCATCATCAGCCTATATGTGGGGTTAAAACACTGCTGTGCCTTATGCTGCTGCCACAGTTATCAAACCTTGGGACAGAGGAGGAAGTATACATTAAACACTGGCTTGGTGTTCCTCTCGGGAAGAGCTATGGGCTAAGCAGAACCACTGCTAGTGCAGATCAGCATGCAGAGGAGCTGTCGCCAGCTTAATAAATTGACTAATGCTATCTCTCTTTTGGCTTGGGAGGACTGTGGTCTGGAGAATCATCCATCCAGACCGTGCCTAAAAGTGAATTTTAAGCCTGTGCCAAATAATGAGCATTCAAAAGGCAATGCCTTACTCTCGCAAACTAAGAGTATCGCATGTCATTCTGCCACTTTTTTACTAATATTGTGGATCTCATTAAAAGGTAAACCAATATTATACCATGCTATTGACTTGACTGCAGTATGCCCTGTATTTAGAACGGATGCCACAGTATGGTATTTGTGCTGTATCCTGGCCAATGTTTACTTTTAATGATGCTATCTGTGCTTCAGTGTTGCTGTCTTTCAAATGCTTTTAAAATGGGTAAAAGAAATTAAAGTAGGAACAGAGAGTTAAAAACTAGTTGCAAAGTCTTTGACATACTGTCCATTCCCAAGGTGTTTGCAGAGTTGTGGAACTCAAGACACAGTGATGGAACAGACTATAAAACTCTAGAGAATTAACTCAGCTAAAGGGGACCCTGGCAAGAAGATAATAAAAACAAGTAATCAACAGTGGCTTTTGCTTTTAAACAGAGAAGGAAAACCACAAAAACCTTCCTGCCCCCAATGGAATAAAAATCATTGCAAAACAATCAATAACAAAAATGCAATGCTTACAAAGGGCTCTAGACAGCTAAGAGGAGGGAGAGAGCTCCATGTTTTGGAGCTCAGCATTTAAAGGCATGGTCTTCTGGCTGAATGCATCCTTTAAGGAGTCTTCCTTTCACACGAGCAGTGTCTGTCGTTCTGGGGACGATGCTGCTGTTTTAGCAAAGCATTGCTTGGACCCTGGAGGGCAGATGGACCTTGTAGCTTTATGATTTTGGGGCACGCAGCTCTTATTAAGACACTAAAGGATTGCCTCTGGGTAACACCACTGAGGAATGTAGTGCATATAAACTCCCCCATGTCACCCTGGATGTTATCCGAAGTCTGTTCCCTCCTTTGGCTGAGTTGAGAGAGTGGCCAGCAGGTGAAAAGCCAAAGGTGCCTCTGCTAGTTTCCCATAGCAGAGTTCCGCTGTGCAGGGCTGCTCTGCTGCTTGTGCCATGCAAAGACAACCTAGGAGAGCAGTGAATCCAGCCCAGGGTATCCATCACGGTGAGGAGGGTTGAAGAGGTTTCACTTTTGGTCTTATCTGTGCTAGACAGCAAATAGCAGAGTTTGGTGTTGTGTTATAGCAGCACTGGGAGGTTTCAACTGAGCACATAGCTTGTCCACAGCCTCGTCACATTGGTGGATGTGATCTACCTCAAGGCATGTAAAGTCTTGGAGCCAACGTACTAGCTGGGCCTCCACCCGAATACGCAGCAGCAAACTCTTCCAAGAAGGAAACGCAGCATTCCCAGGGCTGCCAAGATCTAAGTGCCCTGCTGAATGCTTGCAAAATGCTTCTGCGTATACAGCTGTTTACAGCTCAAAGTGGGAGAGACCACTTTAGAAATACTTTGAGTTGGCAAGTCATGGAAGACCAAGGCTTGCTCCAAATGAGAGTATCGATTGAAACACTAATTGTTATTATGACTGATTACTCAATGAATCTCCTGCTGAACTTTATGTATAATGCTGGTTTGTATGCTGCAATTTTTTAGTACTTTGATCCAAAACTATAAATAGACAGATTTGGAAATGTGAGTTTGTGTATGGTATCACGCAATGTACTGTTTGTTGTTCCTTCTGATTTTGAAATTATCCAGCTTTGATTAAAAAATTGTGACTCATCAGATGGATAATAAATAAGCAAGCTGCTCAGGTTGACCACCGTTTTAGAAAAAGACATAACTCTAGAGGGGATACATCTCCAGAGTCTTGTCCAGCTGCCTGTTCAAATTTTCAATGATGCAGAGAAACTGCAAATAATACTTAAGACTGATACTTTTTGCAGGCACTGAAGAGGTGTCCCATGAGTTGCTTACCAGAGAGGAGAAATGTTACACTGACAGAATCCTAATGCAAATATAGAGTTGCAGTGGGCCAACGCTGGACAACTCTTCAGCTATTTGTATTCTTTCTTGGCTCTATAGGTGGTCTAGATCTATGGTTAGTGTAGCATAACCGTAGCAATCGTGATATTTTTGTCTTGTAGATCTTGACATAGGTGGGAAGACCAAAGGAAAAGGCCTTCTAATGCTTGCCAGCAAACTAGAGATGCTTATACAACTTATCCTTTGAAAACAGACCTATGCTAAAGAAAAAGGGGTGTAAAATGCTAATTAAAAATCTGGTCAGGAATGTTCTCAGCTGGTTAACCAGAAATATACTTTTTAGCTGTTTTTATTTATTCGTTTGCTTAATGGAGTGGATAACTGCAAGTTTTTGGGGCTGGAAGGAGAAAGAAACTAATTCTGCTCTCTGTAGATAATACTTCTCGGATTTGCTGTGCTCTACCAGATTTCTGGCTTCAAATGGAATAGAAGGACTGTGCACCTTGCAAAAGCAAACCCTTCAGTGGCACAGGTTACATGGGGAGAAAAACCCATATTGTCTGCAAGGGTATGAGAGCAGAACTGAACTTGGGATCACCACCACAAAGTCGCATTGTTGCTATGTTGTTCATGTAATTCCCTTCCCCTGCTGTATCTCCAAGATGAATTGCTTTGGCATGGCTGGTGTCTCTGCTCATAGGCAAAGAATTGTTGAAGTGTCACTGTTCTACTGTTTGCAGTTTTTTCTCAAGAGGCCTTTGTCCCCTAGAAGGCAGTACTTATAAATAAGGAGAATCTCTCAAGAAGCAGAATTAAGCTTCATTATGCTTCTTACTTCTGTCTTCTAATAACCGACCTATTTATTGTGCCAGTGGTTTGGTCAACCCTGGACACGGGGAGATTAAATGCTTGAATCTCTGTGTGGAAGAATATGTAATTCTGAGCAACTGGCTAAAGCTCTCTTAAAATGTTCTTGACATGAAGTTAGGCTGACTAGCTTTGACCATGTGAAATGTTAAATTGTACCATGCTCTGCTAGGAAATGAAAACTAATGGAATTGATAAAATTTGGAAAGGATATGGGATACCAACAAGTGAGCATTTCCTATTGCCTTATATCCTATTAGTGGTGAAATATAAGCTGCTGCTTAAAAAGGAATTTACAGTAGGTCGGCAGATCACATGTAGCTACTGCAGATAGACTCGGTGCTGCTTAACAGTAGATGATGGGGTGGGGGGAAGTGAACTTCAGAAAACCCCTGGCTCCTTTCCTAAGCATTTAGACAGCTGAGTTACTGGACCTTTGCTAGAGGCTGGCTGTGCATCAGACCCAAGTGGGTGAAAAATGATTTCAAGTTACTTCCAAGAAACTACACACTTCGCATGGCTCCCTTTTCTTTCTGTACCAGGAGAATGTGGATCAACTTTGATTAAACTTTGCTGATGGTATCTAAATTATGAAGTGTCTTGTTAGATTCAGTGGGCAACTTGGGCAATGAGACTGATGGGAGTTTTCCTCCGAGAGAGGCCCAAGGCCTTCAAAACCAAGGGACTCTTGGCAGGGCATCCAGTGCATGGCTTCATGGGCTTTTGTATTTTTGAAAGCTGATGAATGAAATGAACCTAGGAACGGCCCCAAGGACCCTGTGACTTACTGGATTTGATTTGCCAGAAAATAAAGTTATAATGGTTGATCCTGGGTCCACATGTAAGAAAGGACGTTTAGCTGAGTAAGGAGACAACGAGGGCTCAGCCTAGGTGATTTGGCTCAGGGTGGAACTTGGGAATGCTGGTGGTTGTATGCAGATCCACTTCTGGTGGCCAGCAGTGATGGAGCAATGAGCGTGCTTCCCATTAGCATCTGTTGTTACACAAGAAGACAAATTGCTGCTTTGGCAAATGACATGGGTCCTCTGCCAAAGACAAAAGTTTTGTTCTGTGTCAAAACTGAGACACTTATGCATCTTTTCTCATATGAAAAAAATTATAATTCCTGATTTTTCTTTGCTACACGGTCATTTCTAGCCCGGGGCTTTGACGTAGAAGGCCCTGTAGGACCAGACAGCTAAAACAAGACCTTATTTATATAGGCCTCTTGTTTATCTTTCCCTCTTTTTGGAAGATCATGATGGTCCAATGGAGGTACTGTGCCAAGACTTGTGCAGATCAACCTGTCATCCATGATCTAAAAAGAATGAATAGCAAGATGAGAGAAATCACCTCTGAGATCAAGTTATGCAGACAGTCAAAACTAAAGCTGTCAGTGAAAAAAGGTGCAGAAAGATCTCATGACAATGACTGACAAAGTCAAATATAAATAACAGGTCCTCTGCTACGGGTTGTTATCCTGCAGCCTATTCCAAACAGGTCTTTTTTTCCTTCCCTAAGGAGCCAGTTCTGAAGAAAAGATGCTAATATAGTTTTTAGCATCTCTTACACCTAATTCCCTTTGGTCTTGCAGCAAAGTTCCCAAGATCCTACTCTTTTGGTGGAAAGCGAGAAGGACTCTCCAGGCCTGAAGCTGGCAACAGAACATACACCAGCATGCTGACAAAGTGTTATCAGCTGCCCTGTCAGTCAGGTCATAATGCCTTCCCACAAGCTTTAAGGGCTAATATTTGCTGTGGCTTGAAATGCAACTTGTGGGAAGTTGTGGTTGATATCTCTGTTGCTGGCAGTCTTGTGGCTGTTGCTAAGGCCAAGAACAGCATGGAAAAGGTGGGGTCAACCATAATTAGCCCCTTTCGGGAGGTAATGCTTTTAATGCTAGCATTGGAAGGAGGAGAAGATGAGTGTTTGGCAGCACTGCCGTTGCTGATGATTGTGCTGCTTGTCCTGCCAACACTAGCTCATGTAGTTGGGGCAAATGCATGCTTCTGTAAGCAGTTCAGAGGCTGCTGTGTTGCAAGAGAGCTCTCGAGGCCTGAAACAGGAGCCACAGTATTTGTATGCTCCTTTATGTGTAGTCTGACCTTCGTGTGAATTGCGCGTGCATTGTTATGTCTTGTTTTGATTTTCTTCCTTCATCGGTTGGTACCAGGATGTTCAGGATGTTTAAATAGAATCGAATGTCACTGGTTTTTTCAATGCTAGAGCCTTGTCTTGCTGCAGATTTTGCTAATGTCACTTTCTCTTGCTGATTGCTGTTGAGACTTCTGACCAGCTGCTGATAGACACAAATCTCTGTATGATTTGTTGCAATGGCTGGACTTAATTCAGAGCAGAAATAGATCTCAAAGAATTGTTTCCCCTTGTTCCTAGTAAAGCGTGTGGAGCTTCAAATGCCCAAGAGCATGTATGGCTGCCAACCGAACAACATCCTGTTTGGATCTGTCCTCCTCGATATTGATCACAAAACCTGGGGCTGCTGCTACTGTGGTATGTTTCCTCCCCGCTCCATGCACTCCAGGCTGCTGCTGGTGGTCTCTAGCTCCATACTTCCTTCATCAAAGACCAAAATGTCCATGTCGCAGATGGTGTTAATAATAACAATTGTGTCTCCAACAGTGCTAATGGCCATGGGCTTCCTTTCATCCATCTCAAATGTTTGAAATCCTCTTCTAGCACTGACCACCCCTTTTTCAGGCAGCTCAGTGGGGCGGTTTTGGCTTATGGCGGGAATACCAGCAGGCATACTGGTGATGAAACAGTCTTAATTGCAGTACCCCATGGATTCCCCGTTCCCACTCCCTCCTCACTGCTACCTGTGGAATGAGATAGCAGCTGTGAAGCAAGATCTTGAATTGTGGGTACAGGAGTAGCCCATTGACCATGTTGGCCCACCTGATGTGAGCTCAGAAACTTGTCCCGAAGTTTTGTTTGAAAAATAAATGTATTCCTAGGCTTTTTATGTGCTACAGGGAAAACCCTGAAAATGAATGGAAACTTTCAAATGCAGCCTTTTTCAAGCGAAGGTCACATCCTGATTTAGGAACAAACTTTTCCGTTTTCATCCTTTTTTTACTATTCTTCTGTTTCTCTGACCTATTCAATCTCTCTAAAACACATCCTCTCTCTTTCTAGTGTGTGTAAATAAGACTGGAAGGATGGGGAAAGTTGCTGGCCCTTTCAGGAACAACAGCAGGTTTTGAAAGAATAAAACTCCTGTGATAAAGAAGGCCAATATAGCCTGCAAGTCACAGAATACTCCAACTAAATGAATAAATGTGACATTCCTCTGTGCTGGGTCTGGCTCAGTATGCAACAGTACAGGGCCTTCCTCCGGGCAATGTTTTCAACCCCCAAGCCATTATGGGAAAACATGAGAGAGTTCTTGGAGTTGTCTCGTAGAAAATTGGGCCGGGAGTCAGCTGACCAATATCTTATTTTAGGCTTTTCCTCTGCTCTGCTGTACATTCATATGGATCACTTTCTTGCTACTCTTGTCCACGCTTCCTGAATTCTGTCTGGTTTCATAGTCTGATCTACTTTCTGATTTACTTTCTCGGGCTGCTGTGCTGGACACAACTGACTGGCCTGGATGTGTAGGCTTTCAGGTGGTACCAAGACGATATCACAGACTGAACAAGAATAACTTGCGAGTACAATGCCCAAAGCGTACTGGGAAAGAAAACCTACAAAAAACCAACCAAACAAACCCTTTTATCTTCCGATTTTCACAGTATCATGTCCCTGGTTCAGATTTTATGGGACTTATTAGAGAGGGGAGCTTTTTGAAAATTGACTATTTCTGCAAGCTTTGAAACTGCTGAAAGGTAAGCATTACAGGTCTCAGCCTTAAGGGGGGCTTTGATTTAAAAATATATTCAGAAAGGTACCCCCTTTATTTTGTTTAATCTGGACGCTGCATTGCATTAAATGTGTGCTTTCTTAATGCTTTTTTTGCCTTGGAAAATAGGTTTCAAAGGAGGAGGTATCTTCTGAATGCTGATGGTAGACGCCAACCTCAGTTTGAAATAATTGCGAATTGAGAAAGAATGAGTTGTCCGTTTTGAATTGCAAATTATTTACAGGAAAAGTGGTAATAATGTTTTCAGTATTCCTTGCTGACCTCAAAACTTAATACAATCAGTAAATATTCTGATCAAGGTCATTTTTACAGTGAGTTGAGTTAAGCAAGCTCTCCTTGGAGAAAAGTGGGAGGGGGGTGACATACAGAAAGATCCCACCAAGGCAACAATGGGTTAGAGCAAAGTGTTCAGGAGCATTCCAAGCAATCCTTTTCTGATTTGAAGTTTGCAGCTATGCTCCTTGCCAATGCAGAATGTCATTTCCCAGTAAACTGGGAGGTGAGGGAGAGGTTGGATAGAGTCACAGAAAGCATGGAAAGAGAGAGAGAGAGATATCTATATAGATATGTATGCATACAAAGCTATTGCTGCAGTTCTTGTGTTTACCTGGCCTGCAAAGCCCTTGCTATCTTTTTCCATGAGCTTCTAGTTTTGTTGTTTTGCCTTAGATCTTCACATCCAGCATAGAAGGCTTAAACCTACAGGCCGAAAGACCAGGCGGTGTAAAGAATGGAGTTTCTCGAATAAGGATTTGAAACATGTCTCTTTAGGGAGCAAGATTGGGTGTTAAACTGGCGTCCCTCTGCAGGGGCTTTACTAGAGCTGTGAATTTCTATGCTCCAGAGTACCAGTCTTCATGGGATTTCAGACTCATCTGTTAGAAAAGGCAAATGACCCTGATTTGAACTTCCTCCAAGTCTTCCCCTTGTTGCTCGAAAGCCTTTATTCTAGCCAACTGAGCAACAGTTCAATCCCACCCCTTCTCCCTCAAACACCGCTTCAGCCTCTGAAAACTCTCTTGTGTATCATATTAGATACAGTGTACATTAGATAACTTGAACTGCATCTCGCTACTCCTGGCATTTCTGGCAGAAGGGATTCTTGATTGGTGTGCGAATAGTTGCCCAAGTTTTGCTGCTACTAAAGAAGGGATGCTCTGAGAGCTGCATCATGAGCAAAGATTTCACAGCAAGGATGTGGAGTTTTCACAGCCAGATGGCAAAGATTGCTAATCTCTGCAGGATTTGCCTGGCAGAGGGAATAATGAAGGGATTCCTGTTAACTCTCTTGGATGTAAAGATTTAATAGAAGAAATGGTGCTATTTCTCAGTCTGCTCCCACATCTTATTGTAGGCATTGACTCTGCTCCTGCTCTAGTTTTTTTTTTAATGATTTCTGTGGTCCCAAAAAATCCTCTGCTCTTGCTCTTCCCATCACCCACTGCTGTTGGTTTATTCTTCCTTTATGTGAGACAAAAGAGGGGCTACGCTTTAACTGAGCCATATTCCCATTTCCTTCACAGCTTCCCCCGAAGTATACTGGGAGATGAAGATCTCCTTTTCCCAAATGAGTATCTGCGGCTTTCCTCCCTCTTTCTATCTGCGGCAATCCCTATAACAGGCACCTAGATCAAACCCTTTTTAATCAACAACAAACACCATCAGCCCTACTGGATACGGCTTTTGTCTGAAGGCATTAAAGTGACAGGATGGGAGCCTATTTAGTCCTTTATTTTATTAGGTCTTACAAAATCTCTGATAACTGGAAACGGAGAATCTCTACGAGTCCATTGTGAAACTGCATAAATTCAGAACTTAATGAATGTAATTAGTGGCATCATAATGGGCTCCATATGTTAGTAGGTCATTTAGGAAGAAATACAGTTGTTTGCCATTCTGCACAGCACTGACAAATTAGGATTCAAACCATACAAGCCTCTGTCTTTCATGAATCTCTTATACAATGTTTGTCAAGAATGTACTAATATGAAATGATGTGCAAAGCAGGATGCACAGAACTGTTCTGTCGTGTTTCCATGTTGCCTCTTTGTATGTGAGAGAATCAAGGATGTGCATGCCTGGTTCTG
Organism: Aptenodytes forsteri; assembly: GCF_000699145.1. Lineage (NCBI taxonomy): Eukaryota > Metazoa > Chordata > Aves > Sphenisciformes > Spheniscidae > Aptenodytes > Aptenodytes forsteri. Next base: position 2,732,421 of record NW_008795672.1, on the reverse strand, counting down.
TGTTGCAGGAAGTTCAGACCATCTTGAGGCTTGGATGAAGGAGTGCTCAGACTATAGGTTACCTTCTATATTTCAGTACATCCTGGACTTAGAAAATAACTGCTTCCCAGGGAGGGAAGTATCGTCTAATAGATTTGGTTGTCATGCCTGAAGGTGCTACACAAATGACAAACAGACATATGTTTGTATAATCTTCATTACTTTTAACACAGCTCAATATAATTTCACGAAATGTTTCATTTATTTTTATTTCAAAGATTGTGACAGTTAGGATTTTGAAGTACAAGTTGCCATCTGCAATCAATTTATGATCTCTCCCTAGTGCAATTGTGGAAAAACAAAAAAGGGGGGGGGGGAAGAGAGAATTATTTGGAGTAAAAAGCATTGAAAAACAAGTAGAGTGGAGTAATAGCACATCTGTTTTCGTAAGAAATCATGGAACCTGGACTTTTTTCAGTGTGGTATTTTACTACCACATGGCTTTAATCCTACATCTGGGCCTGTTGTTTTATGAAATATTTCCCACAGATGATGTCAATTATAATTTTTGTCCCGCTCGTCAATTTACGGACTTTTGGAATAAGACAAAATGAAACAACCAGAAAAAGAACAACTTATGTGGTCTACTCTCTGACAAAATTATAGCTGTGTGATACACTTCTAAAATCAATAACTCTGTTAATGATTAGCAGAAAACATTGCTTAGTTTATGAGCAGAGATGTGGCCCACACTTACCAGATGTTTGGCTCTAAGTTGCATTCTTGTTTGCTGTGTATTTACCAGCAGATGTTCAGCAGTTTATTTAATACCTCTTGTATGAGCCAGTAGTAGGTCTAAGTCTGTGCGACATTTATAAGCCATCTGCCAGCAATACAGGTGGAATGCTTTTATGATTTTTCTCTTCCCCCTCTCTCTTTTTTTTTTTGTTTTTTTCCCCAGTGGTGAACTTTCAGTGAAATCATAGATAAGTCTTTATGGATTTATATAGCTATTAGGAAATAGAATGCTTATCTTTGTAGGAAGGCCCTAAAATGTATACCTCAGCAGAGTCTTTTCAGCTGTTCTTTAATTATTATTTTTACACTTAACCTGCAGTATTATATGAAAGATCTGATGAAACTCTCCTCCTCAGAGATATTCCAGATGTTTTTAAGTTTAGACCATGATTCAGGTATGAATGTTCTGAAGGCTTATGCTCACTGGAGTCTGAACCTTTTTTTGAATTGGCCTTTGAAAGAAGGGCCTGGGCAAAGTAAAGATCCAGTTTGTGTTCCCGGCTTTCCCAGAGCTGAGGAGTATTTGAATTTAGGGTTCATAGTGAACTAGACTCAAATTGTTTCAGTGCATGGGCATGCACAAATTCCAATGCTGGTTTTAGTTGGAAATGCTCATGGGGTCTGATCCAAATCCTGTTGAAGTGAAAGACTCTTGCTGACCTCAGTGGGCTTTGGATCAGGTCCATGGAAAAGTGTTTCTATGAAAAGAATGCATTTACTGTGGCCCTGATTCAGCAAGGTATTTGAGCATGCACATAATGTTTCAACATGTGTATGGTCCCGTTGGTATACACATGTTTATTGTTATGCAAAGGCTTGCATTGCTCCTTGAACAGGGGCCCTCAAGAGCCTCCACCCTGTCCAAGTTGGGCAAAGATTTCTTTTTTGTTTGTTCCTCCTTCCCCCCACCCCACCCCGGTAGGAGGGGTCAAGAAGCTTAGCCCCAAGCTCTGCAGAGCTTCAGAAATCTACTCTATGTAATGGAAATCCATGCAAAAATCTTGTGTTCCTGGCTCAAGACTATCCTGAGTGGCTCTCCAGAAGCATAGCTGGAGTAGGTAATAGGATATTATCCTGTTTTTAATGGCATATTGGACTAGATTGTACTTCAAGAAGATGGTCCCATGGGAGAGATGGTCAAGGGAGTACAGTTGGGCAAGGCAGTCCCTGGTGCATGATAAACTGCAGATCCCAAAGATATCTGAGGCTAAAGCTACCAATATACTGTGGAATCATATCACAAATTATATTAGCACATGAATTTAATTTCTAGGTTGTATAGTAATACCATTCAGATACGTACATGCTCCTCCTGAGTGTTTGCCGCAGTATCCAAAACTGGTGCATAAGTAACTAGTTTGGTAGTGAATTAAAAAAAGTTTATTGCTCTATTAGAGGAAGAAATATCAGAAGTAGACTGAGTAAATACAGGCAGCAGGCAGAAATAGAGTAGACATTGAAAGGTATATGGTAATTGGAACAGTCATTGGTATTATCACTAGCTACTGCATATTCTGGCTGTGTAAAGTGTTGCAGTGTTTTCTGAACATGGTTCCTTTCCTTGTCTTTACCCCCTTTGTGCCAGCCCTGGTCAACCCCAAATCAGTCTGATTGAAAAGGAATACCTGAATTTTCAATAAATAGTTTAAGGTTGGTAGAAACCACCTGTTGGAGGTGGGAAGAGTGTGATCTGCAAAAATATTTCTAAAATATTTCTTTACTTTTTCTAATTAAAAGTATCATCTATGTCAGTTAATTAGTTTCCACTATAGTGAAGACACAAACTTGATGAAGCTTTCAACCTCCAGTCTCAGTTCAGTTCTGTGGCAAGTGTGACCTTTGAATGTATATAAGAGTGTATACCAGCAGTACTTTTGCCTCTCTACACTGCATTAAGACTTGCAAGAGAGCCCTGTCATTGTGTTCCTTCATGAGGAAGGATTCAGTGTAATGATTTTCAAAGAGAGCCTCAAAAATGAGTCTAAGCCTAAGCATGGGGCTCTTAGATCTCAATTTATTTAGCTGTCACAGCTGAAATTGAGGTGCCTTGAGCATCATGTAGATATTTACATGTGAAAAGATGCTGGGATGGCTCCCGGTTTGCTGACATGCAGAACAAGATCTAATGGCTGGTCAAAGTCAGACTGTTTCAGCATAGAGTAAAGGTGACACTTCATAACAGTGATGTAATGAAGCCGTGGGACAAATTAAGAAAAGAAAAAAAAAAATTTTTTTTTAAATTGTTTTATCAGCACTTAAGGTCCTCAGAGTGGAGAGTAGGGACTTGATTCAGTTTCTTACAGACAGAACATCTCCAAGGCACTTAAAACCTAAGGTCTCAGAGATCTGCCTGAGGCTGGTCTGAAATAGGACTGCAGGTACTTGTGCCCTTCTGGAGGAGCAGGCAGATGAGATCCCACCCACCCCCCTCCCCCAGCATCCAAAATTGCCCTAAATATCTCCATGCAATAGAAGCAAACCCTACGTGTCTATCTGAAGGATACCGGTGCTTTAATCCAACTACAGAGAGCAATTACTTGGTATATGGTAGTATTCATTCCCTTCTTAGGGAAAACGGGAAGATCTGTACTGGTTTCAGTGCGTTCCTAACCCTTTTGAAATGGAAAGCCGTAACCAAATCTCATGTTTCAGGGCTTCAGCCTGCAGGACTTGGGAAGGATTTATTGTTTGCTTTCCTCTGAGGCACCAGATTTTTCCCAGCTGGAGACATGACACTGGAGGTAGGCCAGTGCTTGGACGTGGTACATAAAATCCTCTTTTTGCAGATGACTGGCTGGTCAAACTGATTTGATTACCAGATTTGGGAAGAAATTTTCTTCTGCATCACCTGGTAAGGCTCAGAACCATAACAAGGCATTTTGGTTGGAAGGGCAAAGCAGAGAAGGCCCCATGGTGTGGCAACTTAAAGCAAGTAGCTGAGCCCACTGACAGAAAGTCTCAGTTGTAGACAGGACTTCAAGGGGAGATGCTCAAATTCAACCCAACCATGAGTTCAGTAAGGCGTCTCCCAGCCCTCTCACCTCTCTGTCCCTAGGAAGGGATCTAGGCTGGGCTTCACTTAAGTCCGAGACAAAGTTTCTAGCACTAAAATTAATGGCTCACAGAGAAGGCGTGCTTCCCCTGAGAGCCTTGGAGGTCTTGGATGCCCAAGGTTATGCTGGCTGGTTTTCCTGCTGCTACATAAATGGTTTGTTCCCCTTCCTCCCCTGGGGAACGAGTCTCTCCTAGCTTGCCATGCAGTGGCATGAAGAGGCAAGAGGCCCATCAAAGGTGTAAAGTTCATCTTCCTCTACATCCAAAAGCTTCCTCAGCAACCAGGGGTTGCTCTGGGTTCTGCTGGCAACTTTGTGTGCCACAAGGTAAAGCAAGGCGGGTGTTTACTTAAATTGAAAAGCTTTTTAGTCACTAATACACAAAGGCATTGGACTCAATGCCTTGTGAGTTGCCTGTTACCAGACTAGATTGCTTGGCATTGCCCTGTCTGAATCAGTTGCTGACAAAGCTTGAAGAAAATAGCAGTAGTGGGGAAAAATGCGTAGACTGAGATAGTCAGTGCCACCTGCAGGATCGGGATGTTAATTTCAAAACTCACAGAAACAGAGTGCCCAGATCTTCTAGAAAGCTTTGGAAGTATTACTGCTTACAGCTAACTGCACTCAGGCTGTATGGGAATCTGGAATAATGCTCAACAGCAGGATCTTTTCAACCAACTGAAACAAAATAGCTGTCTTGAAACTGCCTGTTGACAGAAATCACAGGTTTTCAATTAAGCTTACCTTGAAAAAAGGTTTGCTTTCTAGGGAAACCTTTTTCTTGAAACCTATTTCTTGAAACCCAAAATGTTTCCATCTGGATAAGCTGAAGGGCTGGTGTGGGAATTTGTTGGTATTCTGCAGCCTCAGATCCCCATTCATTTCTCTAGTGTGTGTGTGTCCCACCAGGAATTAGGAAATACAACTTTGGTGATGCAGCAGCTCTCGTCTGGAAAAAGGGAAATCAGCTGTATCATGGGGCATAAAGGGAAATGAGAGTATGAGACCTGGAATTCCATCTCCCAGGGCACCACACAGCAGCATTTCCTAATGGAAATATTTTGGGTTTTGGTTGAAATATTTTGGTATTTGAGTTTCAGCCAAAACATTGAAATTTTTCCTTTGAAAAATTGAGATGAAAACTATTTTGTATTTTCATTGAAGTTTTGCCCAGGAAAAATAAAGCACTTTCCAACCAGCTCTACTGAAAGTATTTTGTATTTTGGTATTTGAGTTTCAGCCAAAACATTGAAATTTTTCCTTTGAAAATGAAAACTATTTTGTATTTTCATTGAAGTTTTGCCCAGGAAAAATAAAGACTTTCCAACCCAGCTCTACTGAAAATCACAAAAATCGCTTTTTTTTTTTTTTTCTTTTACCATTTAAGCAGCTGTTAGAGGATTAAGATGGACGCTACAGGCAAGAAAACAAATTGAAAAGGCAGTGCATCAAAAACAATAAGGGCCAAATTTTTTTAGAACAGTGCTTCAGCGGTGTCAGTGAATTGTGTATATAAGCACAAAGCATCAAATGTGCCTCCTAAATACGAAATTGTGCAATGAAAGGTTATGAAGGCTTGTCTGCTTTTTCTGTTTTGCATATGCTACTATTTGTAAGTAGTCTGTGTCAAGATACGTACAACACTTCAGTATGACTTGGTTTTTGAAAATGTGGGCTGTCTCATCTAGAGTACTTCCTGGATCCCTCTAACAGACCTAGCAATGTTAAGAGCGAGTGACCCATCCAGGCCCTGATACAGGCTACAGAAACTGTACAATGTCCCTTAAATATGTTTCGAATTGCCCAGTGATCCTCACTGCTCTACGGTCTTGTGTGAGCCAAAACAGCAGCAACTGTGTGTGCACGCGCTGCTCTGGTGTACCGTTTCACATGCACTTGACAAGCAAACAGCTTGCACTCTCTAAGCGTAGAGGCTTTGCTGTGTCAAGAGTAGAAGATGCAGGAAAAGGTGACTGACTGGAGAGAGGATTCTTTGAGGGAGACGGTTTAGAAAGAGCTCATCGTTGTGGGATATTTATTAGTGGAACTATAGTCACATAACTTGTGCAGATGCAAGTCCTTGTGTGGACAGCTTCATTCCAAAATAAGTCTTTTTCCGCTTAAGGCATGTCACCAGCATACAAGGAAAAACACTAATTTTTGAAAGCTTTAATGATACATTGTGGCTATGCCATTGATAATTATGGTCTACATAAATCCCGAGGCAAGGTTGAAGTTATCCTTAAGGCACCCTGACCACAAAGCGTGTTGCAATGATACTCCTTTCTGAAGATGGTCAGTTGTTATTATAGGTTTTTACCTAACATAGCAACAGCAGTTCATCCTGCGTGAACTGCTGCACAGGAAAATGAAATGTTATCCATCCACGTGCGCTTGTGACAGTGCGAAGGCACAACTGTTGTCTGAGGCGTTCCATGTGGTTTCGGTGCGCCACTGCCTGCATTGTGGCATCTCCCTGTGAGAAAGACTAAATAATTTCTTATATGGCAGAAGGCCTCTAGCCTTCGGTTTTAAGTATTTCCTTTTTGTGGTGTAGAACCATCATCAAATTGATAGAAAAGACCTGAGATGCCACTAAAGGGTTAAAAAAGCTTATAACTGTGCTGACAGGGGAAAATGCTCTACAACCATGCTGAATCACCAGCTCTTCCTTATTATCCTAGGCACAGGGGCACTTGCCACAGGTGTGGCGTGACTAGAGATGGGCAATATTCTGTGGTCACTGTTACAAGACAGAAACAAGAATGTACTCGCCAGTGATGGTTGCTTTTTGTGCCACCACCAATGGAGAAAAGGAAGGGTACGGATCTGGAGACAGTTAAAGCATCCTGGGTTGCAGAGCTGAAGATCGGTAGTAACAGAAGCCAGCACACCCAGAGAAGCTCAGGTTAGGCATCTTACAAAAAATACGCACAAGCTATTTGGGACTTGGGAATTGATGTAAATAATGCTAGAGGACTTACAAGAGGTGTTTTTTTGAATCTGCTGATGCATGTTCTGAAAATCTTCAAGTAACGTGCAGGAATTCGGCTAGTTTTAACACAGAAGATGGAAGAGTTAAGGCAGCTCAAATCAAATAATTTATGGTGATTTACCCTCTAAAGGATCAGTTTGCTGTCTGCTCTGTCTGTCAAACGTCTTGCATGATCCCTTTTGTAACTGCTGCAAACGGATTAAGTGGCAGGTATATCCTAACAATCTGTGCTATGGGATCTGCTGTAGGAATTCAGGTAATGATATTACAAATAGCATGATAATGTATTTGTGGGTCATAAATTAAACTCCTGCCTGGACTTGCTTAAGTGTGATCCACAGAGGGACACTGAGCGGTTTTTTATTGTTTTTGTGCTTTTTGGGATTAAGTGGCAGGGATATCCTAACAATCTGTGCTATGGGATCTGCTGTAGGAATTCAGGTAATGATATTACAAATAGCATGATAATGTATTTGTGGGTCATAAATTAAACTCCTGCCTGGACTTGCTTAAGTGTGATCCACAGAGGGACACTGAGCGGTTTTTTTATTGTTTTGTGCTTTTTGTCTTAGAAAAGTGACTTACTGGGCACAAATAATTGCATTTGGTGGTAGAGTTCTTGCAAAGGAGAAAGGTCCTGGAGATAATTTGAGTAACTGCATCAGACTTATCCTCTGATCATTTAGAAATGACATTGAACATGCGAGTGTTTGCAACGCCAGCAATCGAGCACAACTTCAAAAGAAGCTTCTACATCAGTGCTGTGCCTTCAAAGCATGGAGCATATGATAGTCACCAATGGTGACATGTGATGTTGCAAACGAACTTCTGCTACTATGGGTGACCAAATGCTACAGACGAGAGAGTTTTTATTGAAAAAGCTCTACTGCTAAGTGCAGGCACTGCTCCAGATGCCTGTGAGACATTATTTAGACAGAAGTCATCATTCACCTCTTGGAATTAATTTGTGGATGAAAATTTAATTATAGTAATGCATTTGTAACTTTTTGTTCTTTTCCCATTAGGACATGAGGAAAATGCAGAGTAGGTAATAGCCGGATACCACAGCTTTACCCGGATCATAGCCCCTCTGGGACACGGCTCTGTGCTTCCAAAACCAGCTGGGGCATTGCTGTGTTCGTATCTGCATGTAGATACACAACCGTGCCTGTGTGAATCATGGCAGCCTGAGCAAATTTTGGTGACTTTAATACTGTCTGTGACCTTTCTTCTTGCGCCGTTTGCCTTGTTAGGACTTAATATCACTAAAACTGCCTTTTGCTTTTAATCTCTTTTGGTTCTTCCTTACTGATCAAGATCAAGCTCCTTCTGCTTGCCCTTGTTGCCCTCCCTGGACACTGTACTCTTGGAAAAGTAGCAGTACAACAGACGTTACAAAAGATATCAGTACGCCTTAAATCCCCCTTTGGGCAATCTCATACAACTAGTATATTTTCAGGCAGAAAAAGGCCTCTTCAACATCACCTTCAGAGTTTAGTATTTAGCAAACCCCGCCCGTGGTTCTTACCATTTTTATTGCTGTTTTATCCAGTCTTTCAGCAATTTTAGTCTGTGTTTCTGAACAGACTTTCTTTTGCCCTGCTTGCTTTTTCCTGAATAGCCTGTATATTCACTGCTAATTTTCCAGTCATGTGAGTTATTCCATTATATCTGTTATGCCAACTAACCTATAATTTTGATTATGTACTGATGCTTTCAGTTCCTCCTTTTCACTTCCCATACTACTTGCCTGAACATGCAGACATCAGCAAATCGACCCTCCATTTCCCTTTCTGTCCCATGTACAACCCTGTTATCACTACCCACATTGCCTTCCCAAGGGTTAGGCTTTTTTCCAGGTCACCATGTTCTCCCTGGTTGCCCTGACATTACTTCAGCAGTCAGTCATACATGTGCAACCCCAATCCAGGCAATCTCTTCTCTGAACTACTCAGTAAACTCTTTTTTTTTCCCTGGTTCTTTCCACCCGTATGCTTTGGGAGGGACTGAAGAGTCTGAGAAGGAAAACAGAATTGAGGAATGAGCCAGCAAGCTGAAGAAAAATCATTGGGGTGGGTGGGAAAATATAGCTCAGTGTTAACCAGTATTTGTGATTTGTTAGGCGAGCTGCTGTATTTAGCCTGAGTTATTGGAGTGCTGCAGTGTACCATTACCACTGTCGAGTATGTCTGCTAGTAGGTCTAGGAGGTTTTATAGTCTGTCTTGCACTTAAATTATTGCAAGTGACATAGAACCCCTTCAAACGGGGCATTTGCTAGAGGACTAGCGCTAATGACATGGGTGGTCTGGGGATTACTAAAGTGACTTTGAGTCATTTTAATTTTCCCTTTTATGTCTACCTGTGTGGCCCTACAGGAAGGAGAATAATGAGGGAAGCACTCATTAAATGTGGAAAAGGGATCTAGTTACTCATTTTCAGGTGTGTCGACATGTGTAGATCCTATATGGAAAAGTCAATGTATAAAGGAAGGGAAAAATATGTTAAATGTGAAAGTTTGAAATTCTGCAAGCCTTGAACCTGCTTTGCAGTGTGACATGCGACAAGCAAAGAAGGGAAAATTGGCAGAATTATGCCAATAAAACACTTGAAACCTAAAATAGTAGCGAGAATTTTTACGCACCAACAATCCATGTACCGTAGGAGTTTGCTAACTGCCAGGGCAACGGGGCCTTTTGAAACCGAGGGCTTTCCACATGTCTAATAGGTGCATGACCCCTGTTACTCTAGTAGTGAAACTCGTGACAGTGTTGCTCACATTCCTCTGCAGCCACTTTGGTATGTGTCTTACTTTCTCTGTTGCAATGTGAGATGGGGAGAAGTGAAGTGACTTGTCCAAGATCAGGTATGCAGGTGTTTGTAGGTGTCGGGAGTTCCTCACGTGAGCTACAGCACTGCTCTGCCCCTATTCCCCACCCTCTCGCTCCCTGTCTGCCCAGGATGGTTATGGGGCTGGCTTGCTGCACTCCTGTGGATGGCTCATGATTGCATGTGTGCTGTCTAATTCGACAGCCTCCCTAAAGCTGCGACTGTCACCCGTGTGTGTTTGACATGGGCACCGTTCATGCTGGGGCCTTCAGATGCTGCTAAAGTGAAGATGGAAGATACTTGGGCATATATACTTTACATGTGCTTCTATCAATGCTTCCCCTAACTTTTTTTAACGTGGCAGTCATAAGTACCACGTTTAGCATTAGAAGGAAGTTAGTTCGCACCTTTGCAAGTCGTGGCTAGTAATAAAGAGTGTAGCATCTCCCATATGATACATATTCTAGTCCACATACAATTTTTTCACGATTTTCACACAGTTCTTATTGCAACGATATTAATGTACTTACATTTTTATGAGTCCACCTGCACCATCTGTCCCTTTTAAAGCTCCTATTTACCTCAGTGGTGCAGGATCAGGCACCCTCTGTGAAGAAGTACGCCGGCTACAGTTTCTATTCTACAGCTATTTCTGCGTGGAAATGCACCAGCAGGTAACACAATAAGCGAACACATGGTAGGAAAATTGTCCAGTGCACAAAAGAGATCCTGGATGACATTAAACAAATGGCCCAAAGTAGCTTTAGAAATGGTTTCATGCATCTTGGGCTGTTAGCTGTTTTATGTTTCCTGTCTGGAACGAAGAGAGAGACAGGGCAAAAGAGTGGGGGCCTTGTTTATGCTCATGTGTTTATTGTATCAGAGACCTTTAAGTAGGAGGATATGACAGGTTTTCAAGGGGACAAGGTATGACTCAAATCCAGGTGCAGTTTATTTTCCATGAAATACATCACTTGCCTATTAGACATAGATTTACCGGCGGCCAAAAGAAATCTTGGCAAAGTTGGCATTCTTCTTACCGTAAATGAATGGCATCTCAGCTTGTTATTGTTATTTTACAAATATAACAGGTGTTGCTGATTTCTCCTTGATAACCTGCTGTTTAAGGGGAATTGTTTAACTTATACATACAGATAAGTGGACTGCTAAACCAAATTCATCCCAGGTGTAACTGCAACAATTTTTTTTTGGTTCCTAAACTACAGATTCTTATCCTAAATCTTATTTATTAGAACTAGACAGATGTTATTGTGTTCTTCCTAAAATAATGGATTTTGAGGTGTGTTTGCTTCAAGGAGTTGAGGTTTTTAGGTTTTTTCTTTTTTTTTTCCCCCCCCTCCAATCATTCTGGTGCCTTCTATTTGCGTTTGCTCAGAAATAAATGGCATGGTAAGCTCATAAAAGCATATATCAGAGCTTCACATTCTTTGAAAAATAGACATTGTGCTGTGGATGTGCCAGGAATCTCGGTCACAAATGGGATTTCAGCCTGCAAATGCTCCTGTACTGTGTAAGGTAAAAGAAAGCTTATTGGAAGAACTTGGAGGAATTCATTTGGATCATAAATATGTTTTAGAAATCAGCATCCTTTGAGAGATTAAATTAACATGGCCTGTTTTAAGAAGCACCCAAGCTACTGCAATCTTTTAAAACTTAAGCTAATGAAGAACTGTCTACAGATGTTACTGACTTTTTTTCTTTGGGGCGGTGGGAGAATGACACACCAAACAAATACTTCTTTAGATACTGGAAGTTAAGTCCAAGGGAATGGTATTTCCAGGTAGCCTGCCAGCATCGGGTGCTGCATGCAGCACAGCAGATAAGATCTGCTACACAGTTTAAAGATATTTGAACACTCCCAACATTTTTGCATGTTTCCAAAGAGAGAAATACCACAGACCTGAGGTTATGGGTGTCTGTGTTGGGTTTGGTGGGAGGGAATAGATTCATCCAGTCACCCCGCGGCACTGAATCATTATTTCCAGAAATGTTACCTCCTGAGTCAGTCAGTAATTTGGGGGTATCCACAAGTCCATGCTGTAGGTGGGTATGTAAGTACCCACTCACATCTAGTGTAAATACCACTGGCAGGATAACTTTTGCGTGAACTACTATTCAGTAATCCTTTAGGAGCTTAAGAGTTAGCGTTGCCTCACTGGGTCTTTGGTTATGCTAAAAACTGTCCCCCAATTACTCCTGTCTGTGGATGGAGGCAGCTTGACTAATTTACTGTTTTATAATCTGAATCATGGTAATGGTTTTACAATTATTTCAAGTTCCATCTCTGACATGATTCATCAAAACGGCATGCAGTGTAGCCCCACATGATGATGTTCCTGGCTTTTGTATCTCTTGGTTTGGTTCTGACTACGACCACTGGTCTTTCCCATAAAAGTGTTTCTGAAGGTTTTTTCCCCCAGAGGAAATGAAAGTGGAAGGGACGTGTCTTTCAGCGCAGCTTGGTGAACGAAGATACGCCACTCCTGCTGCTGCTGGCTGCTAAAATCAGTTTTATTGTTGTAGGTGCTTTAAAATATATACCATAGGTAAGGGAGACTTGATTGGCTTGGTTTTAAGGGTTATTTGTCACTGCAAGACTCCAGCTGCCATGGTGGCCTCTCAAACTTGATGCTGTATTTATAAAATTGAGAATGGTTCCTGGACTCCAGAGCTTTCTAAACTCAGTAGACAAGACAGACAATAAGTTGGAAAATACTATTAGCCCCATTTTATAAATACGCAGAAGTCTCGCACAACAAAGCGACTGGCCGGTAGGTGACACAGAGAAACTGTGGCAGAAGCAGGAACTATCTGATTTTGGAAATGAGAGGAAATTCAGTCTTTTACTTAAAGCGTGAAATCTGTGGCAGTTCATGTTCTGAGTCAATATTTTGGTACTTACTGATAAAACGTAGCTTCTCTGGTGAACTTCTAATAGACCAATAACAAAAAAGATGCCAGCAAAGGCCTTGAGGCAAGTGTATCAGGTCATGCTGGATATGCAAACAAAAAATAGTCATCGACGCAGAAATTTTTTTTTGTTCCCGAGCAGCTCACAATATACCTGATCCTAACACCTTTGTTTCATGTAGTGGTTTGTTGCATTGTTCTGTGCTTGCTGGTGTAGCATTTGAGCACCTCCTATATTATCAGTGATATCTTATGGGATCTCTTCAGGAGAGTGATGTATGGCTTTGGATTCTACTCTGTGTGCCAAGTGACTAACCGGGTTTTTAAAATTTGTCTCTCATCTCTAACTTAATCCAATGTGTTCTTGCCCTCGTTAATCCCCTTAGGACAGTGAAGAGTAAAGGGAAAAGTATTTGTATGGTTGCTCTGTTGTCTTAGCTCGTTCTTGGTGTGCTCTTTGAGAACAGAACTTCAAACTCTGCATTTGTATTTGGACTGGGAGAAGTGTGTGTTCCTGTAGGGATCTTGAGCTACTCCCAGATGGGAGCTTCCCACCCAGAGGCAGCTCTGGTGGCGATGTCTGCAGGTTTTCAAAAGATCTGCCTCCAGGCCCAGACGCCCAACAAACCCAGCTTGAGTTCCTCATTCTACATCAAAACATAACCAAATGGGTTTGGGTGTCACTATGAAATGACCTGGCAGTTCAGTTCTGGCAAGCCGTTTTCTTTTCCTGTGTGACTAATTTGGCTATTTTTCTCCCACTCCCCTTGCAAATTTATAATGGCTTCCCAAATCTCTTTCCCCTTGTTGCTTCCTACTGCTAAGTCAATTAAATTTGTCTTAACTCTCCTCCTTCATCCTGGCCAGCTTTTCTGCTGCACTCCTTGTGTATCGGTGATATACCTACCCCCTTATCCAAAGGCTGAGGTATTGAGGCTGACTTCAGATGCTCTGCTTACTTGGTAAATGCAGCTGTATAAACTAGAAGCCATTTTTTCCTTCCCTGAGACATTCTTTGGGGTCTATGACTCTCTTAGAGACAGCTGTTGTCCTCTTCTGTACCTTTAATCCAGTTGCTTCTTGCTCTGGGAGCTGCCTTTGTCAGACAGGGCTTTTTTTGCATGAACTCAGTGTTTGTGTTGCAAAATATGCCTCCATGAGACATACTGTGCAGATGGCAAACAATAGCTGTCTCCAGCCGGGGAGGAAATCCATTTGTCACTGTTTCATCATCAGTCCCTATTGTGTTGCCTTCAGACAAACCCATTCATCAAGACAAGTTCCAAAGTGCTGGTGTTTACCAGGGATACTGCACAAACCCAATCTGTTTATAAATGCAAGTCCTCCCTCTGTGGTTTCTAGCATTGCTCTTTATTTCTGTTACAAGGATGTTTAGAAAGACTACCTGAGGTCAGTGACCTGTTTGCAGGTGCTGTTTAGTTTGGAACCCTGAGTGGGTTGTTGGCAACAGGGACAGAATCTGTGACCTTCTCCTGACAGCCTGTTCAGCCTAGGTGAGACTAGGTGGCGAGACTAGGTGGCTTTTATTTACTAACATGAAGTAGAATGTGAGCTTACATGTGCCATCCTCTACATGTTGCCCACCACACCTGCCAAATACCTCATACTGACAGGAACCTGTCTTCATGGATCTTGCAACCGTTGTGGAAATGTTTGGACAAAAGACCTTCTCCTGACAGCCTGTTCAGCCTAGGTGAGACTAGGTGGCGAGACTAGGTGGCTTTTATTTACTAACATGAAGTAGAATGTGAGCTTACATGTGCCATCCTCTACATGTTGCCCACCACATCTGCCAAATACCTCATACTGACAGGAGCCTGTCTTCATGGATCTTGCAGCCGTTGTGGAAATGTTTGGACAAAGGTGTGAAAAGGGGAAAAGATGTCTTTGTGTTTATCAGGGTAATAGCAGAGCTGGGACTGGACCCAAGTTCTTCTTTTCAGTGTCCTGTCCACTCCTTAAAGCTTTCTTCTGAGGCTGGGTTCTTACCTGCTGAAGTACTGATATCTCCAGAAGAATACATACTCTGAAGGGCCAGGAGGAACCTCTGTGGTCACATAGACAACCTGCAAAGCACAGAGCACAGGACTGGATCCTGCAGACAGGGAAAGCAGCGCTTAGGATCAGGTGGTTGCGTCACTAGACCCAGTAACTAATGCCAAGTGCCCCACGAGCTCAGAAGGGCTGGTGGGTACTGCAGTGTCTGTCCCACTAACCCTGAGGAGTTGGCCCTTCAGCTAGGGACAGGGCTTGGCACTGGACTGTGCGCAAAAATGTTTTTGCCGGCACCAGATGAGTCTGACACACAAGTCTTTGGTCTTGCAAGCTTTGCTTGTTCTGATTTTGAGGCGTTTTCAGCCAAATTTCCACCATTTATGGGTTAACAGTGAGAATTTGCCTGCCATGGGGAGGCTCAAAGAGAGACTAAGAACCAGTTGGAAAAAATGTTCTTGAGATGGCAACAGCAGCCACAGAAGCAAGATCAGGTATTAAAAAAACGAGGATTTAAAAAAAAAAAAAAAAAAAAAAAAAAAAAAAGCTGAAGGCATTCAATTTTGGGTGACCTGAAATCATGAGAACGCAGCTAGAAGAGAGGCTGCGGAGTTCATGCACAAATCCAGAATGTGCTGGGGTGGGAGGGTTTATCCAGAGATCGAAGCAAGATCAATCAAAGACTGAGGGTTATCTAGGAACACTGGTGTGGGGACTCTGTCTGGAGGCACCGAATTAAGGGATTTCTGGCCAGGGTGTTTAGTGAGGGAGTGTTCATAACAGTAAGCAAGCGGATGTTGTTAATCAGAACAATATGGAGCAGGCAAGTACCCTTCATACTGCACGGCTTTTTCTTTTTCCATTCTTTTCCCCCCCCTCTCCTCTCCCTCCCTAGCATGTATATTATGTACTATATGAGGGCTTGGTGGTTTGAAATCAGTGAAGATGGGCTGCGTTGCAAGAGCTGAGGATATGGCACATGTAGACTTAATTACGAAACCTGCAAATAAAAGAAGTGTTCCGTATACCCGAGAAATCACGGAAAGGGTTAGTGTTTCACCAGGAAGCTGACAGCACCACAGTGGACCACAATTAAGACTTTAAAATATGTAACAGCATTTTTATGACATCAAAGTACTGTTGCCGCACAAGGCAGCGTTTATGAAAAGATCCCCGCTCTTCACCCTACAATCATGATGTACATATTGGCAATAAGGAAGTCAGCAATAGCTATTTACTGCTCTCCTGCAGCTGTGGACTTATAACTTGGGTCCCTAATTAAGTAGAAGCAGGGCTAACCACGAAGCATACCACAGTGCCTTAAAATGGCTTTCATACTGCGGAAATCTGGTGTTTGGTTACTCCAGAGAGTGGGTTTTTTCCCCTTGAAAACTATATTTTCACATTCAGAAATAATTATCTGGAGATTAAAAAAAAAAATGCTGTCTTGATGCACCATGAGATCTAAAGAGCTTTTCATGGAAAGCATTTAAAATAAAAAAAAAAAAAATCCCTCTCTATATGGGAGATATTGACACCAGCCCTATCTTTGTCATCAAATGTGAGTGATTGTTAGCAAAGAAACTAGTCATGCTGCACAAAAGAGATCACAGCGTGTGCGTAAATCTGCATAACCTAGTTGACTATCTTGGGAATGTGATCTTCAGCTGTAAAAACCCGCTTTTGACAAAACAATAAAGTTGAAAAGGAATGTCCCATCATTATGTTCCTTAAATGTCACAGGAACTGCAGTAAGTGCATCTTGGCAGAGGCGAGCCTACATCATTAGTTCCTCTCCTGGTTGCTTTTAGGTTTTTTGTTCCACATGGCCTGACTTGACAGGACAACAAATAGGCTTTTGCATCTGTACACATTTATTAGTGGATTTTATCGTTGGACATCAAGGAAATTGAGTCTCATCTAAAGGTTTATGACTGTACACATCTGTGGATTTTACTACCCTCCTTTCAAACAAACAAACAACAGCAGCAGAAAATTATTTTTGGAAAGTACAGTTTAAGATTTAATAATCATTTGATGTTCTGAGAAGTCCTTGGCCGTTTGTTCAAATATTTGCTGAACATTTGTTGAGCAGTTTAGTTATTGGGGGGGTGGGTGGGTAGGGAGCTGGGGAGGCAGGCTTGCTTCTGCCTTGCATGAAGAGGTCATTTGTGTAATCACAGCCTTCCTCCCTACCCCCAGCATAGCTAGCTTTTGTTGGATCGTGTATAGAGGTGTCTTATGATTGGGAATAACCACCTTTGTACATATAGAAATTCTGTCTCTAACAGATAACATGCAAAGGAATCTCGTGGGGGGTTAAACTGGGGCATAATATTGCCCTGTGCTGCTTTTGCTCTTGTCTGTTAATAAATAAGATTTCAACACATTCCAACTCTGCCGGTTGGCAAAAGAGAGCCTGAAATCTAGCTAAGGTAAAGCAGGGCCTGAACAGTCTGCATGCCTTGCTCATTTAAATTCCTCATGAAATTAGTGGGCTAAAGGATTTGTTCAAGACTTCCTTATAATCAAGGTATGGGAACGTCACACCTGGCTATGGTCTGAGCTGTCACATTTAAATAAAAAAAAAAATCAGAATCCTGAAGCAAATTTTGGAAGCAACAGCGGGGTGTAAAATGAAATGGTGCATGCCTAACATTTCAAAGGGGCTTAAACAACCATTTTGTGAGTGAATTGCTGCCTATTTTTTCTTAATGCTGTGTTTATGCAGAAACCTAAAGATGACAGCTTACATGCCAACACTCTGAAATATTTTGCTGATAATAATTTGAGGGTCGTACCTCCTAGTGTGTTTCATGGAAGAGGACTGTCCAAGGTGAAAATTGAGGTCTTAAGTTAATGGAACCTGTTTTGATGGATTATGCTTTGTTTGTGAATATTTTAATAGCTTACATAAGGCAGGACTGGAAGCTGATTTTTTTTTAACTTAGCTTTTTCAGACTGGAGAGCTGGATGGAGGAGGAATTTTGCCTAACAGGAGATTCTTACTATCTGTCTTACACAAAGGATGCTGTTCCACAAAAACATCTTCAACCTACTTTATTTCAACTTGTAAGTGTTTCAGCTGAGATTAACTTTTTAGATGGAGAAACTGACTGGTATAAAGAGCCTGAGAAGATGGTGCTTGTTATCCATTGTTTTGTAGTAAGGAAATAGGACTCTTGGTTGACCTTATAGATTGATTTCACTCTGCTGAACGCTGATGTATTCACTTTGAGGTAGGCTTTCACACACCAGCTCTTGGCGGAAGTGCCTGGAGAAAGAATACTGGGCTACACGGTGCTTCCCTGAAGAGAGGACTCTCCTCTCTTCCCGCTGCACTCACGGTGGCTCTGTTTTGAGGCCCACCTCAGGACAACAGCCATGTTCGGACTCGCTCCTGTGCAACTGCCTGAAGGTTGTGACAGAGCCTGGAGCAGGGCCAGGGCCTCCATACAGACCTCCCAAGTCCCCATGCTGCGGCCTGACCTCAAGACCAGATTTCATTGTCATTGTTCTGTTTAAATGGTGGTGCCTGGAGAAAGAGAAAGCTGCGTGTAGGACCAAAATAATAATCTTAGAGGAACTGCTGGCTAAACATCTTTATTGGGCCCAGCAAGAAGCCCCAAGAGCATGTCTTCAGGACGAAGGATGGAGCGCTACTTAGGCCTTTTGGTGAGCTATTGCAGCCAGCTCATTTAACGGTTATGTAAAGGCAAAGTTTAAAGAAACAGTTGCTTGCTGGGAAGAATAAATGTATGTTTTCCCTATACCACACAGTGCAAGTGAAACTGCCACTGAGGTGAAGAAAGCCTGTGGCAGTCCCTCTTCTCAGTCATTTGTAAACCTTTGAATGAGTTCCCAATGCGAATTGTTACTCCGCTCTGCAGTGGGCTACTTCTTGGCCGGCTCAAAGAAGCCCCAGAAAATATTGCACCCATATGCGCTTTTTTTTACATTCTCATTAAGTTTATAAAACCCACAAATTTAGACCATCTGTCCTATAAATGTTTCTAAACTACACCAAGATGAAAAAGCTGTTCTAGCTTTTTGATATAAGCGGTCAGCAAACCAAACACAAAACCAGAGCAAAGCAAATATTTTCTTGTCATACATGCTTCCCAACCGTGACGGATGAACTGTTATTTTTGATGTGTGTTTGGATCCAAATTTTGGAGAGAAATGCCTCCTAGATATGCGCGCTTAACACCAAACCAGCTTGATACGAAGAATTCTTGTTGGGGAGGGGGAAACAGAGGGAAAGTTGCACCACATGCTGCCCACGGACTATATTAAAGAAGCTGTTTCTTCAATTATTCATCTTCCAACTGCCCTGCTGACTGCTATAACAAAGCCATCCCAGGCATGGACTATGTCAGCCCATTCTCAGGGTAAGGTGTTCATGCTTCTATGCAACCCACCTCGCTCTTGGATGTTAATCTAGGAATATTTATTGCCTCCATGTGAGACTCCAAAGTGGGGTTGGAGCATGATAATGAAGAGAGGCTGTTTGCAGCACTTGGCTGACAGGTGGGATTAAGCCCAGGTCCTTGTTCACAGGCAAACTCAACAGCAACCTAATTATTGAGAAAAGACTCAATAAAGCAAGTGGTAGAAAGTGGAAATCTCACTTGAGATCCTTTTTCCTGGTGTTTCCATGGACATGGCAAACTCCCAGCTGAAACCCTTTAGGAATGAGAAGGCACTGTTTAAATTGTACACCCTGCTTTGGTATTTACAGCTAAGTGGAAAAAAAGAAATCTGTTCTGACGGCATTTTTAACTTCACTTGCTATTGGCGCGTTACTGTTTTGAGGGCCAGATCCTCACCCAAATCCTGGGTCAAGAAGGTCTTGTTCTGTAGCATAGACCCTGAGTTTGTATGCGAAGTTATTCTTATCCGTTTGCTTTAGGTATACCGCAACACTTACTATGCGGTTCCTGCAGGCTTAACCAGAGCACGGATATGAAGTGGCGTATCATGAGGTAGCCATGGACCTGTCTTACTGGTGTGCTGAGGAACCATGAATGGAGCAGTTTGAGGGGAGCTGTGAATGCTCAGTACACCTGGAAAACTGTACTGAATTATTATGTCCTTTTTGTGGAGGAGGAGGAAAAAGGTGGTTGAGCTATGCAAACAATGAGGGATAAATTGTTGTGTGTGTGAGCAGCGCTGGCTTTTTGGTGTCACTGAATTCAACTTGCCTACCTTCAGCTATTTTCTGTGCAGATATCCACAGTTGATACAGTCCTCTGGGCTCTCTTTTTCATCAATAGGAGTTATAGGCGATACTTAGCCACAGTTCATCTGACTTGTTTTAATCCTCTTTCTTGGAGCTGAAATGTGACTTAAAAGTGTATTGTTCTCTGCTGTGTTTAGAGGGGCAATTAAGATAAATAGCTTGTAGATGCCTACGTTTGGGCTGAGGAATGCATCCCTCTTGTCAGTTCTCCACTGTACAGCCACCTGTGTTTGTCCATAAAACTGTGGTGCAAAAAAACCAAAGTCCTAGTTAAAACAAGGTAAAAGCTGAGCCGTGTTCAACACTGCCATCGCTTCCTGACTCTTTCATGGTATTCAAAGTTTCTCCATCTTTGCTTGCCCAGCCCAAGTCCGATTCCAAAAGGCACTTCTTCCAAACCTTTCCTGACAGTTATCTGTGGGTTAAACATCCTGACTTTTATGGCAGCTTTACTCCAGGAGAGCAGGAACCAGTGTGCTAGGACACACTAAATCATTTCCGTGCAGCAGAAGGTATGGTGTGAGCTGTCAGCATTGGCTCCAGAGGAGTTGCCTGCCTCTACATCTCTAGGGTTGGTTTCCTGCTATTTGTGCAAGACTCTTGCAAAAAACAAACAAATGAAAAAACAAACCCTTCTCCCAGTACAGTGTGTGGGATCTGCACAGACAGGTGAAATTTTTGGAAATTTGAAATGTCTAATATAGGTTTTACCTGCGTAGAACTTCTGGCTTTTTAATTTCTATATCAGATTTTGAGCATATAAAGGGACCTAACTAAAGAGAAGGAAAGTGTAAAAGGTTACAGACTAATTCCTTTGGAAAACTTAGTTTTGTCAAATGCAAAATTTAAGGTTTATAGTTTAAAGCAAAAATAATCTGAAATCCAACATTTTGGGCTGATCAGGAACGATTTTTGCTTTGTCTGTAAACCCCAAAGTTTACATTTCACACAACCAAGCTGGGCTTTTTTTTTTTCCCCTGGTCACCCAATGGAAACGTTGACTATTTCCGTAGTCTGAGTTATAACTGCTGTGGAAGAAATGCTGCATTCTGTATTTTGGCTCTGACAGAGAGGCTGTGCGGTGCATTGAGGAATGATATGTCCTGTATGATATGCCCTGTTTCCTACCAGGCGCTCCAAGATCGGTAGGAGTCTCTGTAGTGACAGTAGAGGATTTTAGATTTACAACTCGGTGGGAGTTACATAGTCTTCTGATTTCTGCAGCCTTCTGTGTATGTCTTCTAGTGTCTTATAGGAACTGGAGTTGCATCATCAGTCAAAGATTGTGGACTTAAAAGTTATATATACGAGTCATTAAAAAATTGTAAACTAATGTACCAACATATGAAAACTTTACATGCACACATGCTCACATACCAGACAAAGATCTGAATTCACTACTGAATTGCCTTACTGATCTGCCAGGCTCAGCAGCCAATCAGCAGCTCTTGATAAATCAGGTTTAAAAACAAATAAATAAAAATTTTGGAACACCCCTTAAGTGAAAGAGGAGGATTGAAAAGAAGCATTTTAGAACTAAGAAGGAAAAAAAAAACCAAAACACAAAGAAACCATTTTGCAAAAGATTTGGAGAAATCATTAACTCTGCTCCTTGTATTCCCCCCCCAAAAAAAAAAAAAAAGTTGAAATATAAATTGTCAGTGGTCTTTTCAAAGGTTTGCAAAAGTTCAGCATGTGTCAGGCTAGCTGGTGAAACTTTTCTGTTCATTCATTTACAAAAGTAAACAGGAAATTTTGCATTTTCATTCCATCTAGCAAAACCCCATTACAGAGCTTTATTACTTTACCGTCATTTCTGCCCCCCATGCAAAAAATAGGTGCATGCAGTACTCAAACAGCTGAAATGAATGTCTGAACTGAAGTGGGGTCATTTATACGAGTGAGAGTATTGCCTTGGGGTTTTTTAGCCAGACTTTTCCGAAACAATATAGCTGACTTAAATCCCAGGTTCACATTCAGGTGGGCAGAGTCATCCTGACGCCCTGTGCTCTGTGGAGCTTCCTTCGGACTTTGGCAGCTTGTGGGGGTTTTCCGGAGGAGGCCTGGAAGGGAGGAGGAGCAGAGGTGTAGCATACTCATGTCTGATTATGAAACAGCTTAGGAATTTGGGACACCAGCGAAGCTCTCCGGTTGGTTGTCAGTGATGTCAGCTAATACCTTTGCCAGTAATGCCCAATAGCTGCCTGCTGTATTTCTAATGCATCGATATACTTCTTCTAGCAAGTTGCATTTCATTTTTTACAGAGTGCTTCTTTAAACAAGTAGAAAACTATTTTACTGCATGGTGGAAATACCCTTCTTTAAAAGAACTCAAATAACTACCGTAGACTAATACTGTTGGACCAGGAAAGCATGAAGAATTAGTCTTAGGAGCTGGATCCAGTTGTTGCCCTGTCCATTGCATTCATGTGCTTGCAACTGATTCATTTAATTGCATGTCCCTGTGGCCAAATACTAATGTCTGTATTCCGCAGATACTTATCGTTACTCCTCTGCCTAATTGTGTTTTACAGTGGGAAGGATGCTTACTACTGTATCTGTCTATATCTGTTTTACTTCTCTCTTGAGCCTTAGATGTCCTTAATTACAATGCGTACAGTATCTCTTAGCTGCTGAGTCTGAATTTTTCTCCCCCCGTTGTGCTGCAAGAGAGCAACAAGATGTGTCTGTATCTGTGCAATTAAAGCAGAGGCATACTGAATTTCTTCCCGCTTGTTCCTCACCTCCGTTGTGGACACAGTTGTGCTAGGAAGACTTATGCTTGAATAGTTTCCCTACTTTGGTGAAATGCAGTAAGATATCCAGGTGTTTGAGGCACTGTTTGAGGTACCATATGAAAATAGAATTGAACTGTTATGAAAGGTTATACTGTAATATTTAAATATATATGAGTTAATCCACGTGGTTGAATTGTACAAGCGAAGGTGCAGTTCTTTCGGCTTTTACATTGCTTTGTGTCACAGCAGCATTTAACTACTTCGCGTGCAAATCAGTAGCTCTGGCAAAGCCCTGGAATAGTCTGTGGTGTCTGACGCCAAGTTATTTCCTCATCACGGGCAAAACTCAGTTTGAGCTGTGTGTCGTCTTCAGCTGTTAGAATTCTGCACTTGTGTGTGTTGGAGAGATGGGGATAGGAAGACATAACCCTGCAGCTAGTTCCCCCGATCTTTGGACGTTCTGAGCCATCAGGTACCGTATGCTTGTACAAGATCAAACTTCTGCGGTAGCGCTTTCACTCCACAAGTACCCCAGAGACTAGCATTTATTAGTAATTTAGTTGCTTGGATTTGTCTGTGCCCTCTGTCTGTGGTTTTAGGTGAGCAAACTAAAAACAAGTATAACTTTTTTTAGGTATACTCAAGAGCATATTACTAAAAGTATTGCTATTAATAAGGAGAAATAATGCAAAACTAGCGGAGGACCCTGCTTCTCAGTTACTGGGTGTATTTCCAGCTACTCCTATCTCCAATGCACAAGCATCGTTTCAGTTGCCAAACACAGGAATTGATCCAAAGCTCACAGAAATCAACAGGAAGGATTTCTGTTAACTTCAGCAAGATTTGTGCCAGACTTGTGCTTCAGAAAGGCTGTTTTGTTTTCCTTGCTTCCCAAAAATAAAGCAGGTGACTGTTGCCAGCAGCAGTGATAGCTTCTGTGCAGAACTGAGTCTTCTCCAAGAGGCGTGCTGTCTGCTGGCTGATCCATCCTCCAGTTAAGAGGTGGTTCTGCCAAATTTGTCGTATCTGTAGTGTTTGCTTTTTGACATCTTTGTGTGTATATAGAAAGTAGGGGTTTCCCTGTCACATGTCAGAAGAGGACCACAAACTGACCCGTTGTATGTGGTTTTAAAGAGATAAAATTATTGGTGTGCAAGCTTTCCTATTGACAGAATAGCATCAGTTCACTTATTTAATCTTTACACTTTTTTTTTTACTATCTAACTCTTTTACAGTGAGTTAGATAAGCAGCGGTGTAAATAAACGTAGTTGCTAAACTGTTTCACTAGAACACAAGGCTAGCAATTTTCTGAATTCAGTATGATTTTTTCAGCTGATCAGAAATTGTGGATAACGGTGTTGGATAATGTATCCCAGGAAGAATGTTTCCTATGCTGAATATTCTACCTCTTAAATAGAGTACTCCTCATGCCTTTGCATGTCAGCAGGTAAAGGAATCAGGTTGCGATGTGAGTGAAGTTCACAAGGAGGTTAATAACTCTATAATTAGCACTGGTTGGGAGATAAGCAAATCAGCATTCAAACATGCAAAGTAGAGAGGGAAAATTCCTGTTGGACTTTCAGGTTGTGATTAGTAGGGCTTATTTCTTTGCTTTTTTGATGAGGAACAGCTGGAGATTAGCACAGGGTAATCAGAGACAGTAGACAACCTGGTAGGGTCATTGTGCACTGCTCCTTTGAAATGCTCAAGTTTATGGGGTGTCAGAGCAAGCTGGGGCATGAACCGGCTGGGCTGAGTTATAGCAATAGCTTGAATCGCAATGGGCCGGACCATCAGCTGGTTGAGATCAGTAGAGCTCTGCAGTGTAGATAAATCCACTTATTCCAGGTGGGAATTTGCCCCCAAAAGCTTTATCCTTGTATCTGCTAAATTTCTATCAGTGCAAAAATTTGATGTGATCTTGGTTGGGGATGGTCCTACAGTCCTCCCAAATGAGTGTTTTTGTAATGGAAAGAGTTTAAAAGGTGACCACATTGAGCCATGACCTCATTTTTAGAAATAAGCAAAGACTGCTGGTTTTGTGCAGGCTGTGTTTTGAAAAATGAATTTTTTTCTTTTTCCTAAATTGGAGATTTGCTTTTTGAAAAAGATAATTTTTTTAATTGACATATGAAAAGTATTTTCTCTTTTTTTTCTCTTTTGGTTTGTGGGTATGTTGGTTTTGTTTAATTCCTCCAGTTGTATGGTGCTTTTTCCCCCCACCCCCCTCCCTGCCCACAGGTTGGTCTTCCTGGCTTTCTTAACTACCTAAATTGAAAAGAGCAGTGCTAAAAAAAATAGTAGAGAAAAAGGAAAACAAATGATGAAAGAAGAAAATCAGAAAAGCATTTTTAAGGGGGGGGTGGGGGTGGGAGCAAAAGAATGAACTAAAATGCCAAAACAATACTGATTGCATTTAAAGAAAAAGTCATTGTTAAAAGCCTGTCACTTAAAGCATTTTCTGATTTTTCCCACTAGCTCTACTTCCAGTTTATCTTTTGCACAGAAAATATGAAACCTTGTCTATGAGTGTATGGTCCATTTCAACGTTTTAAAAGGTTTTGGGCATTGCATATTCTCTGCCATGTCCCTTTGAGATTCAGTGTTTTGGTTTTCCTTTTTTTTGGTGTGTGGGGTATGTTTTTTGGTTTTGGCTTTTTTTTTTTTTTTTAAGCTACGCTGTAGTCATTAAGTTCAATGGGAGCTGTGTGAAATAAATTCCTAGACCAGTATTGAACATCTCAGCTGAGCACTTCTGGAGATGAACCAAATTTATGTAGTGTTGTTGCTTCCTTGTGCCAGATTATGGACTCCGAGGTTCATTCCTCCAAGCCGTGCAGCAAGTTCAGGAGCAAGCCCAGTCTGTTGACACAGGGCTTCTGCATTCACTTTTGTTTAGTTTCTTACACCAAAATAAACACTCGGATAAGTGGGTTAAAATGAGTAGGGGACCTTTCTCTTCCTTTTCTACCCATATTTGCAATTGCTGAGGATTTGTCCCAGTACAGAACAGGAATAGTTTTTAAATCATTAAAAAATAAAACTTCTTAGTAAAAAGGGACTTTGACTAGAAATTCCATTTTTGGTGGAAATTATGACAGGTTTGATACATTGCCTTTTCGATCATATCTTCTCCCACCTTAGCTCTCTTAGGCATTGAGGATCTATTCTAAGGGTAAACTGTATTGGCTTTCCTTAATCAAATTCAGGTCTTTTTATAGATACTGCAATGATCCATGTTTTCTGTGACTCTTTGTCCAGCCTGCCATATCATCAGCTTCTTCCCTGTGTGTGGAGGGTGAGGAAGGAAGCCAGTACAGAGTTGGAGGCTTTGCATTGATACCTTGGTAGGAATCTGCATTTCCCTGTCCTAGCTTTCAGCATCACATCTTTGCCAGACTGCCTCAGCCTTATTTCAGGGTTTAATGGCCAAATACTACATATTCAGATCTTGTCTCCTAGAAGATTGGAAGGAAAATTCATCGTAAAACATTGATATTTTATTTACAGTTGGCTGGATCAGAATCGAAGTCATGTTTCCTTTTAGCTTAATGAGTTCACATCTGCAGTCCAGCAGGTAGATCGGTCGTGTCTGAACAGGAGTAGTGCTGACAAGGGTAAGAGCTAATCAGCCATGTTTCGTGTTGGGATTAAAAGTCAAACGGTGGGATGCTTGCTGTCCCTCGGTCACTGGAGTTTCAGTTCTGTGGAGAGGGTGATGTTACCAGTGCCTGTGGGGAGGCTATGAAATTCCTCCCGGTCCAGCAGCGTGGTGTAACAGGAGGTTCAGTGCAAATTCTGAGTCAGACTCAGAATCCTCAAAGAGGATAAAACAAACAGGGAAATGATGGCCAGACTTTTGAATTGAGATACTGCTTCTGTGAATTCATTCAAAGTTTCTTCTGGGTGACACCAGCCAAAGGTCTTGTGCATGGACACCTTTTGGGCACATCTGAACAGGGTGGTCCTTTCTTTCATGCAAAAATGGGCATTTGGGAAGAGGTATTTGCAGCGGTTGAGTAAAGATTTGGCCAAGCCTTCTCCACCATCACCTGTTGTAATCTTTAGGAAATGTATCAAAAGCTGAACTTCCCATGCGTCACTTCAGAGTCCCGTTCTGATAACAAAAATCTGAATTAGAGCCCGTTAATTTTAAAAACAGATTTTTTTTTTTTCTTGCATGCATATTATATGGGGTTGTTATTTTTCAAATTAGCCATGGGTAGCCATGGGAATTTGTGCTCTTAAAACAAAAATATAGAAAGAACTGAAAGCATCCCAAGTATTGTTACCAATCATTTAGGATAATGTTAACTTGAAATGTCAGTATTGTCTCCTATAACTAGTACTACAGTTTGCTTTTTTTCTATTGCAAAACTTGTAGTTTATGCAACTGATGTCAATGGAACTACGCTAATTTATGTCAGCTGGTCTGATATTTTTGCTTATGATTTTTGCCTTGGCAAAACACATATGTAATATTGTTTTTCCCAGAAGATTGGCTGAATACTCTAAAAGTCATTTTTGACTAATACTAGGGTTAGCCAAGTAGGACTAAGATTGCTTTCAGTAGTGGAAACATCGATCATTAGGGTGAAACAGATTGTATTTTGCTGAAATAAAAGCTCCTTCTGTTTATTTGTAGGGCATAAACATCCCATAGGTCTGTTCAGAGTTATAACAGTGTAAATCCATTATAGCTGAGTGGAGACTCAAGCCCATTATTTTTCAATGAGTGATATTCACCTGTTTGCTTAAATGATGCCAGGTGGACAGAACCAACTTTTATAACAAATTTAAACTCCTCATAAACAGAGCTTTAACTTCCCCTCTTCTTTGATTTTGTACTGCAGGCCTTGAGAACGATGGGGACATCTGTACCTTTGTGGTGAGGCATAAGAGCAGGTGAAGGAAAAATCATTTGTCCTTATCCTTACTGTATTGAACAGATTTGCCTGCTCATGAGATCACAGATCATCTGAGGGTGGAATTAAGTTACACTAATTTTTGAAAAGTTAACACTTTCTAAAACTTGAAACTCAAAGCCTGGCCCACCGTTTTGCCAGCAAGCCCCTTTTGCAAACAAGTGGCCTCAACTTCAACAGGTGTAATTGCCCTCTAACTCCGAGCAATGCTGACTTACACCAGTTTGATCCCATAACACATGAGCTGGTATGGGTTTGGCCACGGTGTGGTGGAGCAGGACCTCCAGCAGATAAGAAACCTGGACAGTAGGTGGAAGCAGCAAGATTTGCCATGACGTGGATGGTGATGAGGGAGGAGATAGGTATTGGGTGGAGAAAAGTCACAGGAGGAGAGGCTGTGCCAGGTGTAGAAAATCTCAGTAATTCATAACTTGGGTATTGGTGTTAGACCTGTCTCCTAAATTCATCTGAGGGTACAGAGTAACAAGGGAAGGTGATTATGAGAGTTTCTTTCCCCGTTGATAAGATCTTTCAGAACAGCATCTGGCTGAAGTCTGGCATCAATATCTTGATTTTGCAGTGGGTAAGTCTGCCTTGTTCTTTAAAGTGCCAGATAATCCGCTCACAGTAAGGTCTTCAGCTTTATTTTGGGTGAACTGAAATTTCTGTAAAAATAATAAGACTCAGGAGAAAAAAAAAAGTAGTAATCCCTCCTGGCTGTGACAGAAACAGGTCCAACCATTTCCAGGTCTGCAGGAGCCTGGCAGGATTAAA
The DNA here is from genome assembly GCF_000699145.1 of Aptenodytes forsteri. Taxonomy (NCBI): domain Eukaryota; kingdom Metazoa; phylum Chordata; class Aves; order Sphenisciformes; family Spheniscidae; genus Aptenodytes; species Aptenodytes forsteri. Next base: position 2,704,145 of record NW_008795672.1, on the reverse strand, counting down.
TGTTAGCCAGAGTCCTAAAAAGACAGCAAGCTGTTTCAGTACATCTTAGTACCAGGCTTCTGAACAGAGGGTTGTGGTTCCAAGGTAAACTCGCACATTTCTTACAGATGTGCAGACAGGTAGTTAGAGTCTTCTCCAGAAATTGCACACGGCGAGGTTTGGGTTAAGCGATGTTTTACCTACGTTCTAAGTCAGTATTTGCACATCTAACCTTTCCTGTCTGTTTAAAAATAAAATGGAAAATTGATGTGCAAGCATTCCATCCATGCAATTGCGCGAAGGTCACCCACTCATGCTCAGAAAAGCTCTCCAGTTATGATCTCCTTCCTGTAGAGTCCTGGTTTTGGCAGATATCCTGTGGCTGGAGCTCTATTCTTTTCTGATGTGCTCTTTCTTTTAATCTGCAATATTTGATGAATTCCTAAATACTGGATGCACCCCCTTTATTCCTTCTGTAACCTGGCCAGTGTCTTCAGATGCAATATACAACCTAACCCAGCGTAAGCAGTGAACATTCTCAGTTTTTTGGGGGGTTTACCTATGCAATGAATGGAAGTGAAACAGAGCCAGACATCTCAGAAATCACTCCCTGGAAGGCTAATAGTTTTTCAGCTCCTCCTCTGACATATCCACAAGCTAGGCTATTTCATAGGGAAAATTTAGTGCTGGTATAAAAGGCAAATCCTTACCTGACATCCCATCTGCCCTGTCTGGTGTTCCTGTGTACTCTGGCACTGTGGGTGTGGTTTACGGGGTCTGCTGCTGTTGGGAAAACCTAGCAGCTGCTCCTCCGAACCTGTCCGAAATTGCTGCCGTGCTCCTGGCTGCAGGAGGAAAGAAAGGCTTCTCTCTTTAATAACCTGTAAGCTAAGATGAGCCAACAAAGTGGGGATGAGCAGACAGCCACTAACCACATCTCTTTATTTAGGCTCATAGTCATGTTTTTATTTAGGAGACAGTGCGTTTTTGCCAGTTCCAGGGTATTTTCATTCAACCCATTTTGGGGGCTTTTAGAAAACATTTTGTTCCAGCCATCATCAGGAGGTGTCATTACCAGATGTAAATCTTTGGTCAGGCAAACCGGTTTTGGTGCAAACAACTGGTCTGTAATGAAGCACACTTGACCTTCTTTGAATTCTTCAGATCAAACTACTTAGATATTTTTCATTCTCCTTCCTGCCTTTTGGTGGCAAGATATCAGTAACATACTGTTCTGTACAAGTTTACAAAACTCTTGGTGTCCAAATGGATGATTTTTATGGTTGATGTGATGCTGTCAGCAGTTTACCCAGTGTAGAGTCCATGGTGACTACGCAAAGTCAGGTCTTACAGGCAACAGTGGATAAAGGCTGACCAAGGCCTGACAGCAATCCATGGGAACCGGAGTTCCTATCGAGGACAGCTTCCCAAAGGAAACCATCCGTCTCCCTTTATGTTGACCTGGATGCTACGCTCCATTCTAACTCCAGTGTGTGTAGTCGATTTCTTGTCACTCCCGTAAGGTGTCCTGTATGTTGAGCCTTGGCAGCCCATGCCGTCTTTACATGGTAGATGGATTTGGCTGGAAGACTATGGCTTACTTCTGTTCAGGTACTTTCTCGTACTCTAGCTTTCCATAATAAATGTCTTACTATAAATTCTTGGCTGACCAAAGAAGTTTGGCTAATCCTAACTTCTGGATGCTTATCAAAACCAAAGCTTGAATTTCATCCACCGTGAATCGTGGTCTATTTTTAATGCTGCTGTTTGGAAGCATGGCTCCATGTGCTCTTAATAAAATAGTGGAAACAACATGCGGCAACTTTGTAAACAAACTTAAAAACTATTTTTTTTTTGAGAGCCAACTTATTTGTAAATAATCTACACCAGATGTTGGCCGTGACATAAATTTCCACTATTAATATCTCTTTATATGGCCTTGGACAAATCACAAGTCTGTGCCTTGGTTCCCCAGCCAACAAAAAGGTGTGGTAGCTTCTGAGGACATTAATGCTTCAGGAACAAGGGTTATTTAAATAACTAAGAGACAACATTTGTGCTTAGACCATAGTGATGAGTACTGGAACCTAGAGGCTCTTAAAAGCACATTACTAATACTTACAAAACTGCCACGATTGTAGGACTTGTAGCACAGGCACAGCACCGTCCAGTCTGTGTGTTTATATATTGAGTATATATTTTGGATACTGCTACTTGTAGTTGTGTTGAAGTCACTGACCTAATAGTTGGGGCAGAGCTGGCCTACTTATGCTTACAGGCTGGCTTTTCCAGAAAGAAGCTTGAGGCACACCTACTTGGAATATTTCCAGGATGTGATTTTAATTTAAGGGCAAGATTTTACAGAGCTTGGAGCCTGAAGTCAAGATGCTGGGTAAGATTTGCAAAGAGACTTGGATTTCTTCATCACCAAAATGTGTTGAGCTGCCAAGCCGGTTAGAGATTACATGCTTTTTAAGGTACTGGACCTAATTACTTCAGTGGTCAAACACAACACCATGGTGTTGCCCCAACTGTCAGTCAATTAGGGGAGCAGCCATAAGTATTTTCAGCTCAAGGTCAGCGGCAAAACCCCGTTGTTTGCTTAAGTGTCATCCTGGGGCTGCTGATCCTCCTGAAAAGTGACTGTGCTGGCCTTAGTGCAGTTTCTGGTTCGGCCGTTGGCAGAACCAGCTCAGTGATGTGTGCACCAGCAGTACGGACATGCCCTCGGCTGCTTTCAATCAGAATTTCAGGCTTCTGAGGCAGACATAAAGACAGCTGAATTTTCTGCCTTGTGTTCCCATTGAAGCAAATAAATAAAATAGCCTGCATTTTCTAAAGTGTTCAGTCCTGTTCACCAGCTCAAGAACGTGGCAGAAGTTCGCGTTGCTTTCTGGGAGAGCTGAGGGGTGTGTTTTCTCCCCACATAAAAGCTGAATTCTTGTGATAAAGTCACTTGTTTCAGTGTCAGAGTGGGAACTGTTGGGAGCAAAGCTGTTTCTAGGACCTTTGTGTAGTGGTGACATTGAGAGGCAACAGTGGAAAGGAAATATATATTTGTGCAGTTACAAAATGAATCATGCAAGACTGACTAGGTTTTCTTAGATCTCTGCTGTCCCCCCAGCAATGCAGGCAGAGTTGTCCCACCTTCTTGCTGGGTTTCAAGTCCTTCCTCCCCGAAATAACAAATAACAAATTTCCAAGATGCTCAGTGCAAGTTCTGCTCCACTCACAAATGGGATTTGTAAGGTGTAAAGCGAGACACCAGCTTGAATGCATGATTAAAAACAAATGTAAGTCCTAAATCGGTGTCTTTTTTTTGGTGAAAGTGTCAGTATTTCTGCATACCTCACAGCACTTGCACTGTTTTTGTTGCTGAGCATTCCCTTCACATAAAGAGCTTGTCTGTGTTCTGGTAATAATGAAAACATCAAAACCTTATTCTAGTCTCCCTTTGGTGCTGATTTGGTTTTGATTTCAGATTAGTTTGTTCTTATTTGCTTTTCCAACACCATATGCAAAGATGCATGAAAACAAAAGCAGAAAAGACCAGATTTACAGATCAGCTGTAACATAAAGCTTCCCAGCCCTGAAGTCAGCAGGACCAAATGTATCTGATAGAGCAGCAGCTGAGCAGCTCCCCTTCAACGTCCCTCAAGGAGAGATAAAAGAGCCTCTGGATTGTTAGTCAGACTTTAAAAAAAACCCCCATGTTTTCATTCATCACTACACAAAGCAGTGGCGTGGATTGTAGCTGCACACCTGCAGCTGTGTTCCAGTTTGACCTTTCTTGTTATCCCTGCCAAAAAATAGATCTTGACAATAAATTCAGAAGAAGCTGGTATGGTTTAGAAAACAATAGCAGTGTCTCATTTCTCCTTTATTATTTCCACATCTGAGGGGTGAGTGTGAAAGAGGAAGCAAAGCCCATGTGCAGGTGGAAATGGAACGGGTAAGATTTAGCAGTATGCATGGTGGAGCAGGTCGGAGGCAACTTGCTTCGTTTCTGAGGACTTTTTCTGCCTGAACTAAGAATTCTTTTTAATAGGGAGGACATTTTTCCTCATAATATAGTCTGTGGCCATTTTTCCCCTTTCAAAATTAAGTGCAGTTTACTGAAAAACTTACAAAACTCTGATTTTTTTTTTTTTTTTTTTTTTTTTTCCATTCCAGGTGGAAATGGAACGGGTAAGATTTAGCAGTATGCATGGTGGAGCAGGTCGGAGGCAACTTGCTTCGTTTCTGAGGACTTTTTCTGCCTGAACTAAGAATTCTTTTTAATAGGGAGGACATTTTTCCTCATAATATAGTCTGTGGCCATTTTTCCCCTTTCAAAATTAAGTGCAGTTTACTGAAAAACTTACAAAACTCTGATTTTTTTTTTTTTTTTCTTCATTCTTACCATGAACTTTTTTTGTTGAAGCATAAAGTGCTGACAGTGGCTATTCCTATAAAAGCGTTTCCTGGGGACAAGGAAAGGAATGTTTCCTAAGCACTTCCAGGTTGCCATGCTTTTAAGCCTTATTTAAAGTTTATTTCCAGTTGGATTTTTCCCCTTTTTGGGACAGGGGGTGGGGAACAGGACACAAACATTGCTGCAAGCTCAGGATAGGTTTTCTAGAACTGGTACTCAAAGCCTAGCAGCAGCAGATGATTTCATTCTATTTACTGGTAAGTAAATGGCTTAAGAGGGGCCAGTCTGTCTCCTTTCCCCCTGGGGTCTGAGTTGGGATGCAGGGAGGTAAGTTCTGCTCTGTGCTTCCGGCACTGCAGAGCACACAGAGGTTTAGAGGAGCATCATTTGGGGCAGCTCTGTCTCCACCAGCAGTGCCGCTGGCAGATGGCTCCAGCCAAAGGGCCTGGCTACCAAAGGATGCGTATTTCCTCCCGTTTTGATGGTTGTCTCTGGTTACTGGATCCTCACTGCTGAGCCAATCCAGCCAAGCTGCCTGCGCTATTTCTTTATCTTCTTGCAGGACTGTGCCATTTTTCTTCCTATCACGACTCCATCCCTCAAACATCTTTCAGGGGCTCTTCCATATATGTTTGCTTGCACTTAGTCCTGTTTTTCCTGTGTCCCCTCTCCTCTCAGTATAAAGAAGAAATAAAGGATCAGTTCTGCCCCTTTTATTTGTAATGTGCAAAGATATATGTCTAACCTTAGCACAAGTTTTATCTAAAGCCTGCTGGATTCAATGAGTCTTTGGCTCGCATTCTGAACTACTTGAATTCCTCCCTCGTCCTTTCTCCTAGCTACCACCTCTCTTTTACCTCTCACGGCGCATTAGGCCCTGACCATATCTGCAGTGTCTGCTTCCCAGAACACATTCATTAGCTGTGGTGGAACATATGCAGAAAGTTTCAGGAGCCATGTAAGAAAAACATTACTAAAAAACCCCTAATAATGGAATTAAACATAAATCTAGTTAATCTGTGAAGAGGGCTAAGTCCTGAACACAAGATTGATACCTGGGAACATCAGATGGCTGCCACTGGGACAGGTTCCCCCTGGATATAGAATAACAGATGAGAATTGCCTCTGTATTGTGCACACCTGCACCAGCCCTGGTTTATGGTGAAGCATGCCCAACCTGTAAGTAACTTTACATTTCCAGAAACAAGCCCCTTTTGCCCTTGTTGTATTTGTAGTACTTTAGCCTGAAGTAAAAGTTGGATTCAGACTAGGTCTGTTACTTAAGTGGCCTGGACTGAACCTTTTGTTCCCATCTTTGTCATACATACAACTGTATATAGCACTGGAGGGACTGGTTTTGCTCTCGTTGAAGTCTGTGAGATGGTTACTATTTGCAATAGCGGAGCTGAGTTGGGCTTCTTGCTCCTGCATTGAAAGCACTTGGTGATTCTGTTTTTACAGTGGAAGCTCGGCTTGTGACTCGGGCTGCCTTCAGGAAGGGTCTTATGGATAAATATGAAATCAGTGAAGGTCTGCATTAGATACCATCCAGCAATTCAGCGCAGAAATGGTCTTGTTTGAGTCAGCTGGAGAATTACATCAGAGTTCAGGGAGGAGAAGAATGGGCTGGCTTGTACCATGGACCAACCCCTTCCTTGGGGAGGGAAGTGTTCACCAAGTATTAACATACTTGTGTATTTGATTTAATTTTTCAGTGTAATTTGCAGACTTTACTGCACTCCTTATCTCAACATTTTCAGGAAATCTAGCCCTTTATTCCAAAACATAAATGTAGGAAAAAACCTTCCCCTTTGCCCTCGCTTATCTCCCTCCTTTCCCTGGCCCTGGTTTGGGCAAACAAAAACATTCAGGTAAAACTTTCCCAAATGAGCTTTGTGACTAGGGGAAAAAATGTAATTACTATGTTCAGGGAAAACAGACATTTTCCTCTAATTAAAAATCCAGTTTTCCATGGGGGTGGGGGGGAAGTAAAGTTCAACATTTCTTGTCGCAGTATGTGCTTGAAGTGCATAGAGAAATTGCACAGATGGCGGCTCTGTGAATGAGCAAGCGGAGACAGCTAGAAAGCTCAAACTTTGTAGGCTGCATATGCATGGACTGCTTTTTAGCATCCCTTGGCGATGTTATTTGGCTTTTTCCTCCTTTTATTGTGGAATTTTCCCCCTTTTCCTTTCCTACCCCTATTTAGATAATTTAGAAGAAATGTGAAAAAGGCAGGGAGGGGAAGTCCAAATAAAACGTAATTATTTTTGAACCAGCTTCTTATTTTATCTTGAAACTTTCAGAAAAGACTTCTCCTCTTGCCCCCTGTGAAAGTAGATCTATATTGGCCACCTGTAACTGTGCTAATCCAGCAGCTTGCTGCTGTAATAGTCTGCCTGATGTGCAGTAGAGTTCCAGGTGATTTAAAGGTGTGAATTTGGCTCTGAAACTTCAGAATACAGATACAGAGCCAGGTGAATGCGGGAAATGGCCGCAAGATCTAGCGAATAACCACGGCTTCCCTCCATCCTGCTGTGTGTGTTCATGGCTAAGACCTCACTTCGAAGGGAAGAGCAAAGACACAAAGAAGGTTCTGTAGCTTTCACAGTGGTTGTCCTCTTTCAGGGTGTTTTTTTGCTGCTCTGAAGGCATATTTCATGGGACACTTCACAGAATCAATGCAACTCATCAGCAAATGGGTGCTACGTGCACCAGGCCTATAAGAGGGCAGGCATTTGTTTTCACTGCACGTCAGGGCCTTTCGGTCCTGCACCAACACTGAACGTCTCATCCTTCTGCAGGTCAAGAGAGGTTTTTGCACAACCTGAAATTTGTGCAGCGAATCAGAATTTATTCTATAGATACAGTTAGTTCTTATCTCCGATTAAAATCCTGGCAGAATATTTTTTGATTCTGCCAACATGACAGGCCACAACTGATTAATAAGCATCGGGTGCTAAAGTTCAGAGATGGAACTCCATCAATGACAAGGCTTAAATTATCTTCTTTCCTATTTATTTTTTTCCTACACATCTGAATGTGTATAAAAGCCCTGGCAAATGCACCATTTTAGAGTTTGGAGATAATGTTTGTTTAAAATACTTCAACTACCAGCTCCACAGGGTAGGCTTGCTTTTATAAAATAAACAGCCACCCATTTGATAACCATTAGTGCGTAGAAACTTAAATACAAGAAACTTGCAAAAGCAGGCCAGCGCACAGGCTCAGGCAATGGACGGCTGTCCGTGCCTTGCGCTTTGGCAGGAGTTTTGCCTGTGTTACAGAGTCAGCCTCCGGCTTTCCAGTACGGTGGATCAGCCCCCAGCGGCCTTGAGAGACTGGCTGATGAAACGTGGAGGTGTTCTAGAAGTAATAGTTTGGGAAGGCTCACTCTTTTTGTTTCCCTTGGCCTTCTGAGCCTTTTTGTGAAGGCTTGCTTTTGTGTTCTCTACAGCCCCAATGGCTAGAGATGCATTTTTCTACTTACTGTGACTGGAAAATATCAGAAGGGACAAAAGTTCTGACCGGAATGTATCCAGCAAGAGGAACCGTGCAAAGAATTGCACTACTGTATGATCAGGCTGCGTGCGCCTCAGTGGCCAGTGATGTTACCCCAGCTTGCTATCGCATGGATGATCCACAAGTGGATCACTTGGTTGGGCTTTGTTACCTAAATTCCAACTAATTTTTTAATTATGTTATTATTATTATTATTTTTTATCCCCTGTATCAGTACCTTCTTTCCAGGTATATATTCTCACTGACTTAAGCATGTGATAAAGGAGGGCCAATTATGTTGGTCTTCATGCATATGTAGCAAAATAAGTACGATGTAGATATTTCTCCCTGTCTTGTCTGTTTTAATTGTTGACTGTTTGTAGACCCTCTCAATATCTTTTATTTTGCTGTATTTATTTTTCACAATAGGAGCATGCTATCACTTAAGACCTCTAGGAACAGCTGTAATATAAATATCAGTAAACAGAAATGTGAAAAAAGAAGAAAACTGACTTACAAATGGGCCCAGGCTGGAATTTGAAGCTTCTGTGGTTCATGTGGTTTGTTGTCATCTAGGGAAGTGACTATGTTCTTCTGTTGCCCCACCTCCTGAGTCAGATCTGCTTTAGACTTTTGCATGTGACAAATAGGATGGTGTCTTTTTTTTTAAAAAAACAAAACAACAACTTTTCTAGTGCTCTAGAAAGAGCTTGCACAGACAGTGACACCAACTAGGTCACACTCTCACTGGCAGTTATTTTGCACAGGGAACTGATATATTATTTTGCTGGTCAAACTTGTTCCTTCTGCAGGAGGATTTACTTCTGCTGTGTTCTTAGCACAGCTTTTTATTACTGACTTCTCCTAAATGTAGATAGTCTTGCCTAACTTTACGTTAAGGAAACCAGACCCTGGTTGATTCCAGGTAGTATAGAGTCAAGGGACTATAGTCTTAATCAATTAACACATCAGTGCACACTAACTGATGATCTGGTCTCAGCCAGGTTGAAATACTTTTGTTCTAAATGCCTTACCAAAGATTAAAAAACTAGGTGGTAACAGGCTGCGGAATGAAGTCTGGGTATCCCTATCTTTAGTCCTCTCTCTTTGTCACTCAGCAAGATAGTCTGTCTTAAAAGGAGGATAATGTTGCTCTGCCTACAGAGCAAACTACTAGAGACGGGGGTTTCGGGCAGTATTTTCTAATGTATCTGCATATGGAAAACCGGCAGGAGAAATTCTGCCCACATTTACACATATGCAACCCAAGTTTGCAGTTAACTGAGCGCAAAACGCTGTCCTGCATACACAAATATATTAGAAAACATGTGTGTTTTATAAGGATCGTACTACTGGTTTTCAGCATGGTTTTATTTAATGAAAGTTAACATGATATATGGTAATTGTTTGTGCAGTTATGAGTCTTTGACGTAAGCATGCAGTCATGAACCCACTTCTAGCACATGGTTTTAATTTTTTCTTTGTTACTTTCACGATTTTACACTCTTAGCCAAATAAAATATTTTTTGAGAATTGATTAATGAACATTCCCTGATTTATAACAAGACTGATTTATAGAGCATTAATAAAGAATAACAAAGTTTACCCTAAGATGACTTAGTCTTTCATTTCTGGTAGCTTACTAATGTGGCAGGTGGTAGAAGATAGCGAAAACATTGTAATGAAAAAGGCACGGCAAAATTCCAGATTTGTTCCACAGGAATTCAGGAATGGGAAAACTTTTACTATGTATGCTAATATTTGTGCAGCCCCAGCTTTCAGATGACTGCAGCAGGTCTGAGTAATCTGCTGTGGGAAATAGTAGTCCTCATTCTTTCAATGCTATTTTCTAGTGGTGCCTAATAATGTAGGTGACTTGCATTTTGCTTGTGGTGGAAGTGAACTAAACTTGGTGATCTTATGAACTGATGCCTTTGCAAACTGGCAAAGTTGATGTCTACACCTGTACCTTCACTGAGATGGGGAGAATCGGGCAAAATGAGACACCTCATGATTTTCAGAAAATCAGTGCGTACTGCGTCTGGCCCAGCGGCAAGACAAGTACTAGTCTAATAGCTTTCTGGCATGCTCCCTCCGTAGACATGACGTTTGTGGAAATGTAATTACGTTTCATAAAAGAAAAAAGAATGACAAAAGAAATGCAAACTCAGTTGACACGAATAAAGAAAATATCTCATAAGGCTGAATAATAACCATGTTAGTATCAATTATATGATAACTCTTACTGTAGTTCTGCATTTGAGTGTCTCATCAATTTAACTATGTAAAAATCCATGATTTTGATCCTTTTCTTCCTGCAGCAATCAAAGTTTTTCTTGAATTTTGTGCCAGATGACCAGCTTCATTCATTCATGTTGCAGGTTTAGCAGACTGTGATAACGTGAGCTTCTTCCATGTGTCTCTTTCTCAGTGCACCTTCATCCTGACTTGGTAAAAGCATCCCAATCTTAGTCCGGCACTGCGCCCAGCAAAGATGCAATTACTGCAGATGACTGAGATTTTGGAGATGTTTCTACCTGTCCGCTATGTTCTGGGCTGTCAGTGGTAGCTCACGTTACAGGAGCCAGTTGACATCTGCTAGGTGGCAATGGCTCTGTCCCTACCACTTGGGTTGGATTCAGACCAGTGACCTACAGCTGAAAAGCAATGCAGGCTGCAGCCAGCTCCTTGGTTATGCAGACTTTCTGTGCTGTGGGGAGTGAGTTTACAGACTCTCATTTAAACTTTCTCACTTCTGCAGTCTCATTTTCTTGCTCTACCCTTTGGGGCAAAATTCTCAAGCAATTTGTGCTCAGTCTCATATCACCAGACTGAAAAGATTATTAGAGATTTCTGCTAGGGTAGCAGTTCTCTAACTTGCTATTTTGCCGCTTCTCCCGTTTTAAATCATACAGAGGCTTTCATATTCATTGATTTATTGTAGAAAATCAGGGTTTCAACCCTCAGCAGATGCTCTGGAGAAGTTTGAGACCAACACTCAATTTCAGCTGCAAATCAGTTCCCTGTGTTGGCTCAGTTATTTTGGGGGGAAAGTATCTGAGTATAGTATACAAACATTATCTTATACTGGGGTGAGTTACAGAGCCAAGCTACCAACTGGCTTCAGATACCTGCTGAGGTTGTGATGCCCAAGACAGCCATTTCCCCCAGCTTTCTCATGGCCACAGTGAAGATCTAGCCATGAGCTGCCTTTTCAGGGCAGCAGGTGGTTTCTCCAGGCAAACCCTGGACCTTACACAGCCCGTCTGTGGGGACAGGGATTCATTACGATGCTCAGGTGCCAGCAGAATATCCAATTCCAGGCTGAAGTGTATTCCTTGACACTGGTTTCCAAGCTTCCCTCTAATCCTGAGGCGGGATTGTTCCACTAAGGCTGCTGGTGTAGTCTGGTGTCTCTGTAGTGGCATAATTTTCAGGTGTTAGCCTGGTTCTGTGCCATCAGAAATAGGTTTTCATCTTGGGTTGCTGTGATTTCTGGCATTTCAGTATAAACCTTCCGAGGTGGAAAATCAAATGTCAGGGAGAAACGGAGAGATGAAAGAGGATACATGTTTGGGTCTTTGCCGGCGGGCTTATCTCTAAATACAGGTGCAAACCAAAGCCACAAAGCCCCTGTGTAGGTTCTGAATGCTCAAAAGGGTTAATAGTGATGCACGGAAGGGTTGTTTCCAGGGCTTGGATCCTGAAATGGCTTTGTGTTGGTATTCATTAGACAGCAACTATGCCTTTCTAGAGCCCTGATAGCTCAGGGAAGAAACTTAGGTCAGCTGTTGACTGAAGAGCCACAATAGATTCGTCTGAGATGCTGCCCTGTCTGCCAATTCATGTGTCCAAAACCAAAATTACCAAATGGAAAGACCAGTGTTTCCTCACATAAGGCAGCCTAAGCAATGCTAAAAAGAAGGTAATAAAAAAGTAAAAAACCACTAAACTCATGCTGTACCACAGGCAGCATGTATTTACTCACTCAACAGTCCATGTATTTACTTGCTCCGTGCCTCAGTTTCTCATCTGTGAAGTTATTAGAGTAAGATCTCTATTGCCTTGTCTACTTAGATTTTGAGTGCTTCTGAGTGAGTCGTGCCCTGTATGAGACCATGCAGAAGCTGGAAGAGAAGGGCCAGGTGCTTTTTGGGTGCACGGTGCTGCAGGTAGTTGTACTTTTAAAACGGATGCAGCTGAGACCTGTGGTTGTGTTAACCAGCTTGCTGGTTATGGGCAAGCTGAATGCAAACGCCGAATCATGCAGCAGTGTACTTAGGCATAGCTCCAGTGCTGGCGTCGAGAAGGGATTTGTAGTACTGCTTGTTGTAACAAGGATTACAATTATCAGCATAGCAGAACGCCTACTTTTCATCTTAAATTGCAAAACTCTGCTATAAGGGGCTATTGTCCCTTTACACATGTTGCATTGCTCTCTCTGGCATTAAATTCTCTGAGCAGCAGTGGAATAATAAACTTCTGTGTATGTATTCTGCATTAGTCCCTATTCCATGCTTAAGACATAGCCTGGAAATAAGCCAAAAAGAAATGTGAATTTGTGGATCTGGGTGATGATTTCTCTTTTTTTTCTTTTTTTTTTTCCCTCTTTTTTTCCTTTTTTTTTTTTTTTTTAAAATAGCTTCCCCAGACAGCTACTGGCTCAAATTTGGGATTCACCTCTCATGTCTGAGTTCGTCTGTTTGGCATAATTGGCATGTGAATGCATGCTTAGAGAGCTCGGAAACACTGTAGTGCTAAGAGAAGAATAGAGATACAAGGTGCTAACAGATTTCAAGAATAATGTTTGGGAAAACAGGGTTCAGCTTGACCTACTTTTCATTAGCTTTATTCTTTAAAAGCAAAACAAAAGACTCAACTATTATTTAATTTTCTGGAGCACTTAAAAAAACGCCTGAAACATTCCATCTGAAATGGAAACCAGGAGAAAATGCCTGAAAGCCTGACGGTGTGATACAGAAAGCAAGCGTGAGATGATGATCAGTAGTCAGAATAAGTGAAATAATTAAAAAAAAAAATCCAGAAAATGAAGTTAAGAGATACTGTATCGTCAATTTTACTAATAGATACTGTCTATGTTAAGGAGTTATCACCGCGAAGTTACTTTCACTTGCTGTTTGAGAACAGTGGGGCAATAATACACTAAATAACATGATTACCCTGTGGTTGGCCTCTCAAGAGGTTACCGGAGAGCGGTCACTGGAAATATCAGACTTTGCTTACTTTTTGGATGAGAAAGTTTTTGAAGGTGCTTGGTATTCCTGCCAGAAGACATTGAGCTGAGCACCGCGTCTGCTGCCTCCAGGACCTCAACTACTTTAGAAATGAAAATAGTGCATCTGTTAGCCAGTGACAGGCTTACCACCGCACTAAAAGTGCAAAAATTTATTAGACTGCTCACTACAGAAAAGTGTCTGAGTTGCTTAATTAATTTGTTGCACTAAGAAAACCATCATGGTAACTTACATACAATGGTATGGGAAAGATTAGAAATGTAATGGGGACTTTGCTGTTGCTATCATTTCTGAGCGAACGGCACTGAGATACCACGGGTGTCAATAGGTTGGTTTTAATGCTGTAGGAGTTTACATCTCCCCCAAAAGCAGAGTGGATCCAAGGGATAGTGGAATCACCAAGAAAGTTCTGAGTCAGCAGGGCCTCGAATGGCTGCTATATCAGACATAGACCCAACCGTATGAAAGCACTTAAACAAGTATGCAGTTGTTAGCGCGTGAATAGTTTTGATAAGAAAGATGAATTTCCTTATAATGCTATGCTGAGGCCTAGTGAGATCTCAAAAATATGTTTTACTGAAATCATGTGTTGCTTTAGTTTCAGTAATTGGGGTACATCTCTTGAGCCTTTCCTACCTGAGCGTGTCCCTAGCAAACCTGCGTGGTACAGGATTGAAAAAGGCATTTCCAGATCTGCCTCAGCCAAGTGCTGGCAGCACGTGTCCTGGGAATGCAGACAGTAAAGCTGGGGAGCAGAGCGGGCTGGACCACAGTCTGTCGTAGCTGCTTCCAGTGAACTGTTTTGAAGCATCTCCAGCCCAGCCTTGGCAATAACAACTGGAAGCGTAAGCTGTCATGGAGGCGGGTGTTGATAAGGATGAGCAGCCAGCTGAGAGAAACTTTCTCTCCTGTTTCACAAAAAGATCAGGATGCATAGAGGAATTTTTAGGGGTTCTGTGCCCAGCACTACTCCCATCCTGGGAAATGGTGACAGTATAAGGAATGTGATCCAGAATTACAAACACTAGTAAAAAGGAGGAGGAGCAAGAAAGAGGATTGGCAAGCAAAAAAACAAAAGGTGGGATTACTAGAAGAGAAAAAGAAGAGATCGAGATAAATTAATCAACTGACAAACACACTCCAGGGGTCTGGAGGGAGACAGTAGGTGCTGTCTTTCTGCTCTGCATGTTCACAGTGCTGCTGTCCAGCTCAGTGCTGGCCTCTGCCTACCGCCATGTTATAACTATTGCTTACAGCAGCTGTCTCTCTGCGTGTATATGTATGTATATATATACAAGTGAAATCGACTTCATTTTGCTCCCTTTTT
>NW_008795672.1:2669966-2689543 GCF_000699145.1 Aptenodytes forsteri | reverse complement strand
AGCCTGTTCAGTCAGTAGAGCATGGGAAGCTGAAAAGTCCTTGACTAGTGTAAACACTACCTAGCAACAACTAAAACATCGGTGTGTTATCAACATTGTTCTCACCCTAAATCCAAAACACAGCACTGTACCAGCTACTAGGAAGGAAATTAACTCTATCCCTGCTGAAACCAGGACACTTCTGAAGTTGGACGTAAATGTGCAGAGCTGGGTGAGAACCAGCTCTCAAGGGCAGACAGTGCTGCTCTGTTGTAGTGGTTGTGGTGCTGTGTACTTAGCTGGGACGGGGTGGGGGAAAGGCACAGGTAAGGCAAGTGCTTCGACAGTGATTACTGCAGTTCTGGAGCAGGGACCTCAGCACTACAGCATGCTCTCTGGACATTGTGGTGTTCTCTTGACACTTGCACAAGCGGGGGATATCCGGCATTCCAGTTTGCTGATGGAGAAATTCAGATGACCTATCTCGTAAGTGAAGGTCCCAGGGACAGTCAGCGCTGTGTTGAACAAAAACCTGTTCCTCAGGCTAACGTCCTAACCACTGCGCATTGCTTCCTACTAAAGCATAGATGTGATGCTCGAGTGAGCTGAGCTGTTATCTTCCAGGTGTCATTTTGTGTATCGCCATCCTTAAGAGATGTAATTTTCCGCTCATGGGGAAATGCTTTTCCATGGGTATTGGCATGGAGCAACGAAGACATCCGGTGGCTGGTTGTGTTAATGGCAGGTGAGTGTGTGTTCCTCGCAGGGAGCCTCGCTCAGGTTTTATATGCCCAAAGGTGCTGCGCCAGATCTAGTTTAAGTTTCATGTTGCAGCCACCCACCAAGGCTGGAAGCACACACCTCCCACGTACAACGC
Organism: Aptenodytes forsteri; assembly: GCF_000699145.1. Lineage (NCBI taxonomy): Eukaryota > Metazoa > Chordata > Aves > Sphenisciformes > Spheniscidae > Aptenodytes > Aptenodytes forsteri. The sequence continues at coordinate 2,688,687 of NW_008795672.1, read as the reverse complement.
TGCGTCCTACCCCATGGGGGCTGAGTTACCAAGCTGCCTCTCTCTTTCCCATTCCTGTGTTCCTGAATCTACTCATATACAAAGGGGGTTGGGGAAGAGGTTTCAAGGCTACTATATTTTTAATCCCTACCCCAACTTCCCTCCATGGCTCTTAAGCAACAGCTCCTGAGGATTTCTCCTTGAAAGCTGGTAACCAGTGGACCAGATGCTCTGGTCTTTCCCTCTGGGACTTGCAGCTACAAGTGCTACCAGTGACCTTTGAGGACTCCATAAAAAAACCCAACCAAACCACACACTGTTTTCCCATAGACCGTCACTGTGGAAACTACAGTCTTTCTTTGTGCTTCATTCATTTTCAATTTGGCCAGCCCTGCCACTGATATATGGACAAATGAGGAAGCAGCAGAAGAGAAAAGAATACTTGACAGAGGAGACCGGCAAATAAAAACTGTTATGTTACGCTGTCACGCTCAAGTGTGAATAGTGCTGCACCTGGAGAGCGCTGACAAAGAGGCTGCATTCATGCCCAGTCCCTCGTGTGTGGGAAGCCAGCAGACGTAAAGGAGTTGCCGTGTCAAGAGCGTGATTCAGGAGACCTTCCTTGTTTGGGATTAATCATATAAAAGGGAGGCATGAGTAAAAATATCCTGTTCACAAGAATATCCTGTCGGCTGGATGTATGTATTGATATTAGCTGAGCAGAGCTGCAGAGAGGTCCGAGACATCTGGGAGATGAATCATCCCCGTCCAGAACTGGAGCAATTAGCTACATTTAGACCAGCAAAAAGCCTTGAAAGGTGTCTAATTGAGTGGCTTGCAACTGCGCCAGGAAACAATGTGGATTTGACAAGAATCCCACAATTAATTTCTGTATTGACCTAGTGGGACACCATTTGCTAATGTGGACAGATTATCCTAGATAACTAATTCAATTCTTACAGCATCCACTGCAGACATAAGTGTTTTGTTAACTAGGAGGAAAGTAAAGGAGGTAGTTAATGGCAAGTCTTTCTTGCAGCCCGTTATTAAATCTGTGACCATTTAAACATAAAACGGAGTTTTTGGCAAGGTCAAGGCCATACATTTCTTGGGAGCGTAAAGTTCAAAATTCTGCCCTGGCAGCCCCAATGGTTTTGAACCACCGTGTTAAACTATTTTAAACAAGCACACATTTACTCGAGGACAAATTTAGAAGCTTGGTAAAGGAAGACATGTCAAATCCAATTTAAAGGTATTAAAAAAATAGAAGCGAATTATGTTCTAGGTAGGTGTGCAAACTTAATTTCCCAAGAAAAATAGCAATCGCTTCCTTTATAAATACTAAAAATAAAAGCTTTTGAGCTTACTTTAAATATTTTTTTTAACAGTGACAATATTTTTTAAACATTAGCCTTTATTATATGGAATTGCAATATAAGTATTAAAATTCCTGCTTTTAGTTAGACCAAAAATGTGATGGCTAGACCTGAGAACTTGTTGGCAGATTATGATTGGCAAGATTAAGCCAGCATTAATTTGTGAAATCCAGAGCTTTGCAATTTATTAGTAATTATCTCTGTGCGTGTATGTGCAGTGCTCCCCAAGAGGAATAGCTTTTATATAACAAGTTGAGAAAATAAATAGTTCTGGGGAGACGGGTCTAACTCTAAGCGAGGAGGCAGAAATAGGTTCCTTTTAATGATGGTGACTGGCTTTTTTCTTGGTGGTTGTGTTAGAGGAACACTGTAGCTTAACTAATCACGTTGGACCTGTGGCTTTGCTATCAAAACCCTTTTCTGAACAAAAGAAGTTTGTAGAAGATTGGCCCTTATGAAGCAAAGAGGCTTATAGCTGCTTCTTCACGCTGGCCAGATGCAGAGCTGGGCTGCAAAGCAGTGTGAGTTACCTTTGGACAAGTAGATGCGGACAGGCCAAAACTCATTGTCTGAGCCAAATTGTGAGTGGATAAGCTGGAGAGGATGACCCTTGTGATAACTTCCAAGGGAGGTGTTTATTAATACAAGGGATGGCTTGCTTTATTATTTTAGTGAATGCCAAAAAGCCCAAAGGGATATCTTCCCTCCCACCCCCATCGGCATGAATGCAAACTCTCCTGAACCCCATCATTCTCAGCCCTGAGTCTGGCTCCACTTCTGCCAGCTCAGTAAACTCTGTCCCTTGCTCAAGGTTTGTGGCAGTAGTAATGATTCAAAATAGCTCCATGTCTTACTTTAGGGAGTAGGATTAGGGAGGAAGGTTAGTCTGATGACAGAAGAAGGATTAACAGGATTATTAATCTACGGATTATTCCTGAAGCAGTTAGAGATGAATATGTGGCAGATGCTTCAAGGTTTAAAATCAGCCCTGCTTCACACCTCGCAGACAGCTCAGTCGGTCTCGCCAAGTGCCTAAGCAGCCCTTTGCCTGTGCACTACAGCTTGGGGGGTGATGAGGGTCGCTGCTCATTTTGGTGCAGCCGCATGCAGATGCCGCTGCTGCGGGGCAGTTTCAGCCCTGAAGAACTTGCACTCTCAGTAGACAGCACAGAGAGTTGAGGGGGAGGCAAAGGGGCAAGCTGGAAATCAGACCTCTGCCCAGGGCAGAGTTCATCCCTGTTCACCCCTGGGTCTGTCTGCTGAACGGTTTTTCGGTGAGGTCTGAATCTTCTCCCTCTTTGCTGCAGAAGGTAATAAGGGAGAGAACATCAACGCCAGAAACAGGTTTTTTTCTTTTTTTAAGAGAAAACCGATGTTTGATTTTGACAGGAGTCAAAATCTTCAAGGAAGAAGTCAAATTTTGGAGCAGCTTGTGTGCAGTAGGTCACTAGGAATAGCAGTTCGGAGTGTTTTGCAGAAATTTCGGTATGAAGTGGCAAGGCTGGTCCAGACAGCAGGAAAGGCTGGAACGCTGCTGCATTAGCCAGCGTTTGCCAAGGACTCCTGCCTCTAGATAAAATCTGCTCCAGAGTGAACAAATGCTGAATTTTGGTGACAAGAGCTGCATAAGTAGATAGTCTATATTTTTTTTCTTCCGGGAGTTCTTTTAAGGTAATACAGCTTTCTGACAAAGGAGATGTTTTCATAAAAAATGTTCATTCCCCCTCCTCCTCCCCCCACCCACCCAAAAATGAAAGCCTTCAACACTCAAGAAGAAACAAACAAGAGCAAGTTGCTGGGTCTTGTGTTGCCTTTCATTCATTTTTTTTAGCTTACATTTTAAAATAAATAATTTCATCTACCAAAGTCAAAACAACAGAGCTGCTCTAGAGGGGAATAGTCCCTTTTCCTGACCTAAGTGACTCCATTAAAAGGTTATCCGATGGACCAGAACGCAACTCATTTAAGTGACCAGACTTCTTTTATGACATCCCTAATGTATAAGCTTATAAAAGGAAATCAGACTCATTCCTGTGACAAGTGGTTGAGCCCCAGAGAAGGGGATGGCAGCTCATTCCTGCTGAGGAGTGGCTGACAGCAAAAGCATTTTGGGACCAGTAGCGGTGGTGGTATTTTGATATCATTAATGTGTTGGGGGATTATGTATACAGGACAGCGGTGCAGTTGCTGTTGACTCTAAGTACTTTCTGTTAGCAGCCACAAGAGAAGAAATTAAGAATGAAGCAGCCTTAACTGGTTGAGTCCGCCAAGGAGCTAAGGCACTTGGCCCCAAAGCCAAATTTCAGCCTTAGCGTAAGCGTCCTCCTGTAATGCACAACGCTAATGTGATGTCAGAAAAGTGTTTACAATTTATTTCCAGTTATTTATTTTAATTATTAAAGTGGGAGTTTGGAGGATTTGTTTGCTTGTTTTTTAAGCAAGCGGTTGTAAGCTAAAGTTTAGTGGAGCTAAGTGAGGGCAGCCAGTAGAGCAGATGATGTTGCTGTACACAGCAGCAAGGTTTCATTTCATCAGGCTCTGGTGATGCAGAAGAGCAGCGTTGGCAGAAATAGGCAGGATTTCTCTTGCACCCAAGCGGGTTCTGAATTTCTTGGATACTTTGAGGAAAAAAAAGAACTAGGAACTCATGCATGCAGTTGGTGAGTTTCTACTTAATGCAGTGACAGATATAACATAAAGGGTCAGGCAGGTTTTACTCCATTAGATTTGAGAAGGACCTTCCCCATGACTGCTGCGGGCTCTGGCTGTGGTCCCCAGCTCTGTGGTTAGCTGTGCTGAGGACACAGAATGAATAAGAGGAAGAGATTGTGCAAGATCTTCTCCACGCATCTCCCCGTGAGGAGAGAAGGGATGTGAGCTTGTTTGACTTGGGTAGACGGGTAACCCGCTTATTTTGCTGTGAGGACAAAGGCTGAACTTCTCTTGGGCACAGAAATGACACAAGAGTTCTCCTGGAAATCCTGATGAAAGAATTAATTCACAGGCTCCCAGTTCTTCAAGACAGCTCTGCTGGGCTGGGCTGCTCTACAAGCTGTGTTTTAATGGATCCAGGAAAACTTTGTTGTCCTTCCTGCTTCCCAGCAGGAGTTATGGGAAAACACTGGAGAATTAGCGGTACTCATCCAGTCACTACACAAATGTCTTGTCTGTGGGCCGGCCAAGGCAAGCTAACAAGCCCACCCATTTAAGTTAAGAATTCCTCTTCTGTGTGAGGTGGTAACTCAAGTTACAGCATGAGCTCACTTCGCAGCGAAAAAGTGTTTAAAAGGAATTTTCCTAAGGCCTTTCAAATTTTGGAGGAAACATTAGAAATAGGTCATTTCTTCCTTTCACAATGAGATGATGTCTTTCAATAATACTACTAACCGAGCTTGTTTAGATGAAATAGGAAACACAAAATGAAACAATCACATTTTGATCATTCATACTAACAGCTGCGGAAATGATTGGAAAGCTGTGGGCTTGGTCCGTTGTGTGAATAGACTTCGTGATGATTTCTGTTCATCCTTCATGTACAGGAAGAAATGTCCAGGAGCGTGTTTTGTAATACTCCTGAACTCTTGGTAATGTGAGACTTCCTTAAAGCAATCTATTAAATCTTAGCAGAGAAGGGGGAAGAGACCACTACTTTCTGTGTGTGAATTATGAGGTGTGTGGATTAGCGATGGGAATACTAACGAGGCTTTACCGTGCTACTTCACACAGTGTATTAGTTATCCTGTCAATCTTACTGCTGCGGGAGGTCACCAAGCCAAATGTGTGAGCAGACTGGGAAATGGGATGGGTGACTCTTCTGCTACAAGAGTTGAAATTTCCTTAAACTTTGCTTCTGAATTGCTTGATCCAGGGCATCAATGAATAGCTTTGATTTTTAAAAAAAAAAAAACAAAACCCAACAAAATTCCTCACCCACTCTCCCCTCAATCAAGCACCTGAATCAAGGTGCTTCAGTGGAACTGTCACTTTATCTGACAGTTATTGCAAACTTGACAAACAGCTTAAAAAAAAATGGCAGTTTTGGTTTGCGAGTCCTATGTGGTGCTCTTTACTATCTTCCTAAGGGCAGAGCTCCTGGAAGTTCTCACTGAATTTAGAAGTGATAGAGCCGAAGGCCGTCACTTTGTGGATTTAGGAGACCAATTCAAGCTGCATGTCTCTGAAATACCTTCCTGGAGGTCACTTGATCTGAACATCTGAGAATACTCCCATAGACTGGTGAATCCCAAGAGCTGTGTTCCAGAGGCTGAGCTGTTCTTTGTAAGAGCTCACATATCCCAAGAGCTGTGTTCCAGAGGCTGAGCCGTTCTTTGTAGAGCTCACGTTATCGCTAGCAGAGCAGATCTTGCTCAACCCATAGGTACATTTCTCTGACCTGTTTTGAGCCAGCTTAATGGGAATCTGTATCAAATAACTAGTAATGATGGCTGTGGGGGGAAGCAAAATTATTTGCCTGACAATTGAGTCATCTTTGTTTCATCTTCCCACAGCTATTAATTTGCTTAAATTCCCCACATCCTTTGTACGACAGTTGCCCTCCTGCCTCTGCTATTGATTCCCATATGTTTTACCTCTGGACTGGAAGTCCACTTGTATACAGTTGAATTCTTTTTCTTTTTTCCTTGCTGCCGGGAAAATGAGGTTGTTCTTGTAGTTAATTTATTGTTCCTTTTCACCACATGATATCATCTACTTCCAGATGTCTTTTTGAGTAGATGTCAGTGATTCAGTCCTATCTGAAACTGGCATCTGAGTCTTCCACACACAAAAAGAAGCATGCGTTGGAAGGTATCATCATCTGTTCATAAGACTCAAGTAATCTTCCGTGTGCTTGGCATTTGTTGTCCTACAGTTAGACTCTTTTCTTAAAGAGAATAACCTAATTATAGGCTTTGCTTCAGTGGAATATGTTGGTAAATCATGGGTGAAAGGGGCAGAGGAAAATTCTGCAGATATACAGGCAAAAGGTTGGGATATGACAATCAAATACCACTCCTACCTTTTCTCCTTGATTGTAGTGCTGTCCCTGCTCGTTGTGTCCCTGGGAAGAGATTAGTGTGATTTTCCTCAAAGATTAAAAATGCGTTTAATGCATTGTTTCCCTTCACTGTTTATACAATTTGCAGTGTCTAATCGCAGAAATATCTATAACATGTATCTTATAAAAAAAATTGTGCATCTTCTGTCTCCGTGGAGAACTTCTCAACACAAAAAGCAAACACAAGTTACCAACGATTTATTTTGTGTTTGCTTTGGGATTTTATTGCGAAATTGCTACTCTGATTTGTCATGGAGAATGCTTTAAGTTATTTCTCTAGCCTTAGTCAAAGAACAGCTATCACAGCGGTAGTCATGGCATGCTAGATCCTATAGGCAGCTGTATTTAATGCACAGTACTAGAATCTTCTTGAAAAAGTGACTCTGCTACTTCTCATATAGTTGCAGTTAGCATCAACCATGTGCATTTGGACAGATCTGTCCTACCCTAAAGACAGACAAGTGTGAGAAAAGACAGGGAGGAAGAGAAAGACAAAGGATTTTCTCAGGGTAACCCAGCAGGGCCAGGAAGAGAACTAACCTGTCCCGTTTGCAGGGACTTATTTCTCCTGGAGTTACAGACATAAATCCTGATCCGTGGGAGGAGGAAGAGTGCCGTTGTACACGTTCATCTGACAGGCTTTAGGGCTCACAAGTGAAATACTGATGGAAAGCACCCTGTAATGACTGCAGGGTGAGTCCTAGGTGGGGCTGGTAGGTGTGACTTCAGGTGCTAAACTTCACTAACTGATTCAGAAAACAATTCTAGGGCTGCACATCTGCTGGGCACTTCAGTTTCTTTTGTGCCTGCATGTTGGATCTTATGCTTCCTTGGGTATGTAATATTAGCTTTCTGAAGCACAGAAATGCTGCTTTCTGACTTTTATGCCCAGGTCTGTCTTTAGCCAGCACTAGCTTATCTTTGCTCTGGATTGCTCTGAGGTGCCCAGCTTTCACCTGTGTATGTCTCCCTTCAGGGGCTTCCTCCCCTGGCTGCAAAAGTGAGCCAGAGACCCGATTTAGTCTCCTTTAACTGTCCTGATAGATCTGGGCACTTGTTACTTAGGCAATAACAAATTGCCTAAATTCAGGCCTCAAGTGACAGCTCTTGGCAATCTCTGACCACCCCTGCTTGAAAACATCCAAACTTTTCCAGCTATTGTGCCCAGTACACGCTACAGCCAAGATCGCATTTCTGAGAAGGTATATCCTACATGCACTGTGTAAGGCAATGTTTATCGCTGAAGATATAAAACATATTTGGGCTTTGTCTTCTGTTAACACACTCTTAAGCTGGCTAGATCCTCACCTGATATAAATTAAAGTAGCTCTGTGCAAATCAATGGAGAAGTGCCAGTTTATACTGGTTAGGTAATATCTGTGCATTATTAATCAGGGCTTAGATAATGTTTGTAGAAACTTCATTCCTCAGCCAGAAGATAAATAGCTAAATAAGATATAAAGCAGTAATGAGTGCAGTAGGCCAGAAATACATAGTGATGTGGAAATGTCTGAGATGTAATTGTTGGCTGTTATAGTTTCCTTTCCTAAAGGCCAGGTGGTACCTCCAGGCACAGGAGGTTAGCGCTGGGATTTGGGGTCAGCAACCCGTTGCAGGCAGCATCGGGAGGTTAAATCTTAAGGATTGTCTATGCCTGGAAATTAACCAAAACAGCTATTCCAGAGTATCTGGAATAGCTATTTTGGTGTGTTTCCAAGTGCAGGCTGCTTTGAAATGGTAATGCTTTGAAGCTGTTTAGCTTTTATTTACAGTAAGAAATAAAGATAACAGCCCACTAGAAACTTGAAGGAATGGGGGGATGTTTGGAATTAAAAAAAGATGGGGTGGCTTTTATTTTATTACAAACAGTGACTGAGCTTTGCTGGTTCACACAAAGGGATAAGATGACACCGTGGCAATGAGTTTTCTGGTTGTGCCCTGGAGGTTGATGACATTGTGTAACGAGGATCTTCTACCAATATACAGGCTTCCGCAGAACAAGGCGGGAAAATTCTGTTCTCGTAGCAGGTAGGACAATTAGTGATGAGCTTAAATTGCACCCAAAAAGAGTCGGGCTAAGTAGCAGGACAAACTTTCTGGCATTAAGAACAGTGCACTGCCAGGTTGTCTGCCAGGGAGGCTCCGTATTTAAGAATAGCACATATTTAAGAACAAGATAGAAAATAACTTTTTAGAACAATACTGGGAGCAATGATTCTGCCTTGGGATAGAGGATGGGTGAGGAGACTTGCTAGCACTACTTTCTGGGATCTGTCAGGTGTATCTGGGCTATGGATGTGCCCTGCAACCACAACATAGGATGTCTTGCAGTATCCTCGCTATCTGATGACATCTGTCCTGGTCCACCTGTACACTTACAGTAGATGCCTGCAGAAGAGGCTGCCCCAGCCCTTGGGGGCCTCAAGTTGCGCCAGGGGAAGTTTAGATTGGATGTGAGGAAAAATTTCTTTACTGAAAGAGTGGCTAAACATTGGAACAGGCTGCCCAGGGAAGTGGTTGAGTCCCCATCCCTGGAGGTATTTAAAAGACGAGTAGATGAGGTGCTTAGGGACATGGTTTAGTGGGTGGTGGCGTGGGGTTGACGGTTGGACTCGATGATCTTAGAGGTCTTTTCCAACCTCAATGATTCTATGATTCTATGATGGGGAGGGGACTCTGCCAGCGGAAGATGCGTTTTTGAGTGCACGATGAGATGTTCCGCAGAGAGCTTGTGTGGCCATCGGGATGCCCCAGGAAGCTGCTGTAATAAAGGCTCTAGGAATAACTGAATTGTTCTGCAAAGGCCCCATGGGAAGGCAGCAGGGTCCCAGCTGTTTGTCTGCTGCTGACAAGGGGACACAGCTGATCCCCCTTGTCCAGCTCTGCATTAGCAGCAGTCCGCATGTGGGATGACCATCCGGAGCATTGTGCAGGCCAGTCTGCAGGGACTAAGGGCTATTGATCTTTTGGAGAACTGGAATGCACCATTTTAAACAGATAGATCTATCTTCTGGAGGTATTTCCTGACAGTTTCTTTGAAACTTGAATTTCCAGCAAAATCCTCACTTCAGCCTGAAGGGGAGAGCTCTGAAACGCTCAGTCTATGTCATTCCCTTGGCATGGGGGCTTTTATGTTTGTTAAACTTTGTGTATTTACAGCTCTCTGAATGGAGCACACATGGCAAAATGGATACTGCCATTCCTGCAGCTTGACTGTGAGGCTCGGGCCTGAAATACCTGCTTCACCCAGGAAACCTGTCGCAGGGTGCCTGGAGTCGCAGTCGGGCTGGCCAGGGGCTGTTTCATAAAGTCAGTCCGTGCAGGATGCCCCGTGGCTCTGTCACTGCCCGAGAAGGCATCCTGGGTGGGACAGGAGGAGAGCTGGCAGGCACGAAACCCCACAGCATCCTCATGCCCTCTCTGGAAATGCACGCAGCAGCTCGGTCCTGCCTCGGCTGCAGGTACCCGGCCTTTGGGGAGAAGGAGAGCAAGTGTTAAAAGGACTAGCGGCTAAGGTAAGTGTTGACTGTAGCAGGTACCCTAATGATGAATGGCATGAATGGACAATCACTCCTGCCACAGCAAATAAACCCTGTCACATGGAATCTGGCGTTTTCCAGGGAAATCAGCTTTCACTGCGGGCTGCCAGCGCCAAATGAGCTTCATAAAGCACCTGCAGATCCGAGCGTCAAGCAATTATTCCACTATCTTGCCTAAAAACAAAAAGGGCCCTGCCCTTCGGTCACCTCCGACCTTTTCCAGCTAACATAAACTAATTATATTTGCGGCAGGAGGAGGAAGGGGGGTAAAACCCACCACCCCAAACCTTTCTGCGGGTCTTGCGGGGGGCTGTCACCAGCGCTGCCAGGTTTGCGGGGTGTCTTGCGGCTCCTTCATCAGCTCATAGCGGCCGGGGAGCTCCTTCGCCCAAGCGCTTTAAAGAGATGGGGGGGGGCGGAGGGGAGATGCTGAGCCCCGTCCCGGGAGGAGCGGGGCTGAGCCCCGGCCGCCCCGGGACAAGAGGGCCTTTGTTCGGCATCACTTAGCAGCAATTACAGCCCGTCAAAACAGTTTTTGTTTTACGACAACGTGTTAATGGGCCCACGGTTGGGTGTGAGAAGTAACCCAAGCCGCATGCACTGAAGCGAGGTTAGAGGTTAATTGAGACTTTCTAACACAGCGCATGAGATTTTTGCAACCTTTTGCAGCGAGGGAAGTGGGGAACAAAAAGGAGATAATGTGATACAATTAGTCGGAAAGCAGGAGGGTCAAAATTCCCAGATGGAAAGGAAAACTGGCCAAGTGAATCAGGCCAGATGGGCCACCTGGACCATAACGAATGCCAAAAATAGCTTCAGTCCTTCGTCTGGTGGACAAGGCGGTAGGTGGTATGTCTGTCCTTCACAGTGGATTTAAAAATAAAAAAAAAAAAAGCAAGGTCAACATTATGAACAGTAGTAGCCTGTTGCAATTTGTATTCCAGATCTATGATCATTAGTGCGGCTCATATTTTTCTATTTATTTATTTATTTCAAAGTCATTTGACTTTAACCCAGCAGCCCCCTTCAGACACGCTCGTGGTACTGGTCTGCTGATAAACTTTGAGCTTTCCACCGTTTGTGTTGCTTTCCCCTGTGCGAACCTCCGGAGCGTTATTAACTAAAGCGTTAACACTTCAAGACAGGTTCGGTGGCAGGGGCTCCCCATGGTCAGCGTGAGGGTGTTTCGGTGTACCCAAGGTAACCACCTGTTCTTTGCTTACCTCCCTCTGCAGCCAGTGACCACGTGGATGCTGCGCCTGGAGCTGGGTTACGGTGCCCAGAGATGTGGCTCTGGGTCTGTCTTCCTTGGAAGATCGCTAGGGCTAATGCGCTCATCCCCTTACTCGGTGCTGCTTCCTTCCTCCTCTGTACTTTGTCATTTTTCAAGACCTCTGCAGGGTGACACGTGTAAAACAGCAAAAAAAATTTCTTGTATTTGCCTCCCAGCTTGCACTGGAAATGAACTGCAAGGTGACTGGAAGTGCCAAGTCATTTTTGGCACCTGCTCAGTGCTTATTTGTTTTCCTAGAGCCAGTGTGATTAGTTTCCTTCACTACCTCGAGACCATATAAGCTTCCTCTATTGAAGCTGAATCATCTGCCGCAGGTGCCTGTAACTCCTTTTCTGTGTCACGTCCTAACGTTTGGGGAAACCATGCGTAACGAGTGCGACATGCGGGAAATGGTGCCACCCGCCTCCGTTGCGTATAGCTGCCTTTTCCTTGCTGCCTCAGCAGCTTGCGCATGCCGGGCTTGACAGCCCTCGGTTGCTGCCTCCGCCCTCCAGTGGGCTGAATGAGGTTGATGTCTAAGGAGGAGCCGCTGCCAGCCCTGGGGTACCTGGCACAAGGTCAGTGAAGCTCGGCTGGGCTTCATTAAAGAGGACTGGCCTGGTGGAGAAAGAGCGTTGTCAGGGGGACAATGGCACTGTGCAGCCTGAGAGCCCGAACCACCAGCTCGGCAGCAAGGGAAGAGTAACAAGTTAGTAGGGCAGTGGATTGCCAAGGCTGAGCCCAACTTTGCTGACCCTGCCCCTCTCTTTTTCCATCTCTCCTTACCCCTTCATAGGCCTAAAAGCAAATGTGGGGAGGAGGAAGGGGTAGGAGGAGAAATAGGGATGTAGAAAAACTCAGGCAAAAGTGAAAGGGGGCAACAGAAGTAGGAGAAAATGGATTGCATTTCATATCTGTGGATTACCTAATGTGCCCGCTCGAATTCCCAAGTTCAAAGTGGCCAGTTACTGCACAGAGAGAGAGAAAGAGGAAAAACAGAGGAGGCTTGAAACAAAAGCAGAGCCTAGCCATTCAGAAGGTTTACATGAGAGAAGCGACTGTGATTCGGACAAGCCTGGCTGTCCTCTAACAGGATCTCACTGTGTAACCAGAACATTGCGAGGTGTTAGAAGTTATATGCAACAACCCAGACCGTTCTAGGAATGAGAATCATCAACAGGAAACATAATAAACCACTAAGCTTTCATGGAGGACCTCAAGCAGACTAATCTGGTAGCTCTATGTTCATCCAGGATCCTTTCCTGTGCTGTAAATGTGCCCAAAGTGAGTACTCTTCAGAAGATGCTGCAGTGAACTCATTGCAAGGGTATTTATAGTACATAACGTGTTAGAGCCTGTGCTCACCATAATTACTTTTCTACCCAGGTGTGACTCTCAAATGAGCACTATCCCTGACTTTCCCTGACTCTTCCCCTGCTCCAGCCGGTGCTAGTAGTGGTTTGTAGGGCTTGCACCTACCTGGTGGCTGGGGAATAAAGCAAAGGGAGCTAAAAAAGACAGGCTTGAATACAATACAAGGCAAACTCCACCGTTACTCCAGGACAGTTCTTCTTGCCATTGAGCATCTCTAAAGAGGGGGTGGGAAAAAACAGAGGAGGGATGTGCAGGGGGAAAAAGCTGGCCGCAGCTCCTCGTGCCGACACACTGCACATGCTAAATATTGTGCACTTGGGAGCGCCGGCTGGGACAGTCTGCTCTCACCTGGGTCACAATACAGGGCGGTGGAGGTGTACCTTTCCCCTTCAGCTCTGCTCTGTCACTGACAGCAATGCTTTTATCCCAGGTACTGTGTGAGATCTCATGACATTGCTTCAAAAGATACTCAGAGGCTAGAATTCACATACATTATTTTTAATTCTATTAATTCAGTCCTAAGATTGCCAGTGTAGCTCACAGGAACCAGAGAGACTTTCTTTTCCTTTCATTTGAACAACGTGGCTTCTGTTTATTGTTCTTCCTATTGTGGAGGATGATTCATTTGTTGGTTTATTTGTGGATGGTTTTTTTTTCTTTCTCTTTGAAGCATCAGAGATTGGCTCCAGCTGAAGGTAGGATGTTGGGTGACTGACATGTGCTGGTGTTCCTGCTGTGCCTAAGCAAACTTCCCGGTATCTGTCTTTGACATTTCTTACTCTCCTTTGGCAGTGCTTGGTACTATTCTTGGTTTTGTGGTAGTTTGTACTGAAAGCCTTAGATTTTTCTCCATGATGCCAGGAAGGTTCTGTGTCTTCTGGTATGTGGGACAAACCTTTTGGGGATTCCTCTCGACTCGAGTCCACACTTGGCTGCAGTGTTGGAGGCCTGCAGGAGATTGTCCTCTCCAGTCTTTTGTTCCTTTCACCCGCTAATTTTACAAATCCAGTAAAAAAAGTCCAACCCAACTTTTGAGCAAATATTTTGGGAACTGAAATTCTCTACTGATCCTGGCTATTATCACAGATCACTTCAATTTTCTTTCCTCTAAATCTCTCTTTTCCAAGGTCAATTGCTTTTCCTTTGTGATTTGTCATTCTTTACTGCCTTAAAGATCTCTTCGGTGTTTCAACTACAAGCGTAAAAAAGAACCAGTGCCTCATTCTCTGCCAATCTATCTGAGTAGATAAGAAGGTCACGTCTATATTGAACATCAAATTGAATTAACTTAACATTGTGAAACACAGCAGCTATATCTTCACCTTGTGTAACAGCTGGAGGTCTGGCTCCTAGTAAAAACATTGCTTGGTTTAAGCTAGTACCTCCCATGTACCTGGCTGGTACAAATTGGCTAAAACATTACGATATAGAAAAAGAAAACGTGTCTGAGACTGTTGTGTTTCAAGCATAGTTTGGCACTATAAACGGCATTAGTTTAAGGTACAGCTACTGCAAGACGTGGTGTAGCTTTGGCTTTGTTGGCTGGCTGTTGTAGTCGGAAGAAATTGTGTTTAAACATGCTGGTGTGAATAGATTCCAAGTGCTTTAAAAACAAGCTTGCAACAGCTTATGATGTGGATGTCTTAAGGGTCCCATCAGAAAGTATATCCACTCATCACGAAGGTCATGTCTGTTGATTGCAATGGACGTGCCTCAGGAGAGGACCGTAAACGGCTGGTCTCTGTACGTGTGTGTACGAGATGGGAAATACTCCTACTACTGATCCTCTTGGTTTTGCAGCCAGGGAGGGAGCAGTCATAACCTGGTACTGCAAACTGGTAACTCAGCTGCAAGTCCTTATCTTTTGGGTACAAGAATGTGTATGTTATTTTTCTTTTGAATAGATCTTTAGGTATTAAAGCCATATGATTTAGCTCATTTGTCATCAGGAAAGGTTAAGAACGTTGCTTGAACGATAAGCCAGTTAAGATAATAACTTCTGAATTTGGAACAGAGCAGTGAAGTAGGGTGAATGGTCAGCTCATTTCTCCGCTGTGAATGTTCACTAGTAGCTGAAGATTTCCAACAATAAATATCTGGTTTTACTTTTTGGGAAAAGCACAATAGGGAATAAAAATAAAGTTACTTAGCCAATGAAACACAGATTAGTCAGAACAAAACACCGCATTTAAGTACAGGAACTACAGGAATATTTCTATTGTCCTTGAGTTGTCTGCTTCTGGAATGAAGGTTCAACTCAACTTGATGAGAGTTATTGCTACCCAGTGCTTATGCTGTCTTTTACCTGAACATCTTTTTGAAACATTACTTGAATGCCAGCATCAAAAATAAGGTGAAATTTCAAAATTTAGAAAAGTTTGATCAGCTCTAACAGGATAAATATAGAAGAGGAAGGAAATCTCTAAACAAAAGAAGAGTGCCATTGACTTTTTTTTGTTTGGTCATTATTTGTTGGGGGTTTTTTAAATGCTATTTATTGTTGATTTGCAAGTTTGATGGCCTTTTTTTTTCCCCAAGATGATGATCTGGCTGATTTTAACAGAGCTCTTCCATGCTGATGGTGCTGTAAATGAGGGGAGAGGCAGGCATATCACTGTAAAAAAAGAAGAAAAAAAAAAAGGCAAAGCAGTTTTGCTATCTAAGTTCTGCTATCCAGCACTGTACAGTGATGCTCCTCCAAGCAGATGGGATGTCACACCTACAGCATTGCTCATGCATTCAGCATAGGGACCTTCTGTGGAAACTCTTGCTTGAACTCCTGAAAGCTGGGTGTAGGATAAAGAGCAAGAAAAGTACATTTTCTGAGAGGCTGGGGGTTTTAAGTTTGCCACCTCAGTGAATTCACTGACAGCTGCACTGTTAAAAACCCGGGCAGAGCTGACAGCCCCAGCGCTTTAGTTTGAGGTGTTTCCAAACACACCATTCCCTGCCTGTTGCCTCAGAGGGAACAGATGGAAAGTGTTACCGGTAAAGCACATTTTCATAGGCTTTCTGGTTCTCTTTAGCAAAAGCCTTACAAAAGTCTTCAGACAAATTAGTGCCTGAAGGTAGAGGAAGTCTTTAGTAGCGCTGGAGAACTGCTGACTCAGCCTGTTCTCAGAGCGATGTCCAAGGGGACCTGCTTTCCGCCTTCAGCGTTTCCACCGTGGATGGTGATTCCTTCAGAATCAATTACATTACTCTCAAATGCCTTCTTAAGTTTAATGAGTCTAGTTAAATCCTAAGAGTTACTCATGAGCCATAGTTCAACGAATGGCAGGCACAGCCAACGACACTCAATATATGACCCAAGGAAAGATTGTGTCAGATAAGCCTGATCTCAGCTGGGATGTGCACTCCTGCATTTTTCTTCCTTTTGATCTCACGCCTTCCTGCCCTGCACACTGCTGAGCCAGGCCATATGTGTGCCTACCAGGGGCATGCGGGTGTAGGATGGGGACAGGTTTTAGCTTGGCCATGGGTTGACCTGTTCCCGTTCCTGGTTCAGCAGCACATCTTCCCCGGCCACAGCTCTGTGCAGAGTACAGCAGTGCGACTGCACTGCCACAGCAGAGGAGCGAAGGGCCTTAATGGGGGGTTAAATGCATACACATGTCTATATGTGTGACCATATGCACATTATTAGCTGTAAAAGTTCAACAGAGTAATGTACATACTTATAAAAAACACAGTCATTTAAAATACAATAATTTAGCCTATTTTGCATTGTTTGGGCTAGTTACTCAATGAGCAGAGTTAGCATCAGCGTAGCTAGGCTCATGGATTTGTTCTTAGATGGTTTATTCTCACCTGTGCTGTGCTGAACATCATCTTCCCCCATCCCCTAGAGGAGCGGGTTTTCTCTCAAGTTTGGTGATCCCTGTTTGGAGTGACTCCACTGGTGCTCTGGGCTGTGTGTTTGTCATGGCAAACACAAATATGTGGATATACAATGGGGCAGGGCTGACAGCATCTCTGTCACAACCTGCTCCTTGCTTTGGTTTCATCGAAAGCCCAGAGATGCCATAAGAATGATCTCTGTGGGTTTGTTTGGGCTTTGGAACAAAGCAAAGGGTAAAATTTCTGACTCCCATGTGGAGTTACTGTGACTCTGATATTACTGTAACGTGAATATTGCAAGGCCATACATAATATGATGTGAAAGAAGGTGTGGTAGAGGACATGGACACCCAGAATCATGACTGTCTTGGAGAGGCTACACAGGGACTGATTGTTCACCGTCTCATCTAGCACGATACTGCAGTGATACGGCATCTGCGGTGAGTTCATGGAGGCCTTGCCTGGGCCATCTGGGACAGAAATATTTCACCTTGGGGCTAAAAGGATTTCATATCTCCTATTTGATTCTGCATGCAAAATCCAGCTTGCAGCTGCAATACGCGGCATCCAAAAGATTCAAACCCATGCTTTGCGTGCCCAGAACGTGATTTTAAAACAACAATAATTATTATTTTAAGAAGGGTTGGATTTGGGGGTTTTTTTTAGGGTTTTATTTCAAACTGGGAAAATACTTAGTCTTCTATTAATCACTTGGCAAGTTCAGGTTTGAAGAAACAAAGCTGGTTTTAAATCACATGAGAACCAAAAGAAGAAAACGTCTGGAATCTCTTAATTTATTCTTTGTATGTTCTATAAAAGTCAAAGAAAGCTGAACTAAATTTTTCAAAATATGTTAAAAAATTTGTTTCCAGGCTTGAATTGTCTCTGCCAAATTTCATCTCAGAATGAATTTTTACCCTGATGTTGATTTAGAAACACATTTAAGCAGATGTATTAATTTAAGCATTTACGTCATGGGGACTATGCATATGCTGAAAATCAAGCATGGTTTTAAGTCTTCTGCTATGATAAGGAGGGAAATGTTTCATACTGAAAAGATTTTTTTTGAGAACTAAATATCCTGAATTTCCATACTTTCATGTTGGAGGGGTCTGTTTCTCTGAGAAAATAAAATATGATGGAATTAAAGCTCTTTGCACAGTGGAATATTACTACTAATAATTAGAGAAATAACTGGTTGGGATCTTGTGCTCTCTGATTTATAGCCAAATGAATATAGCTAAAGGGAACTGTGCCTGGAGGTATACCTCTCAGGCTGTGATTTCACGCAGTACTTAGAATGTGCTTAAATTTCTTTGTGTAAATAGTTTGGTTGAATGAATGACTTCAGAAAGATTATCCTTGCCTTGAAAGTTTAGCACCTACTTGAGTACCGGGCTGATTTGAAGCCATAATCTCCCCAGACCAGGAGAGCGCCCAGTTTTTCATATAAACTCACTACAGCCAAATCAGATCAGCAAAAAGGTTAGAGGTGGCTGTTTTATGGAAAATAGGGGCCCATATAAATGGGAAGAACGAAGTTTTGGAAGAGTGTTTGTTCAGTAGCATGTGACTAATCAGGGCGGATTTTAAAGGTAGATGTTTGAAATTAGTCTAATTCAAAGCCCACTGAAGTCTCTTTGACTTTAAAAGCTTTTGATGGAGCCCGTAGTGAGCACACATCTGAGCTCTGGAGCTTGGGTGTTCATACTGCAGAATCTGCAACTTCTTATCTCAGAACATGTGGTCCCATGCTTCAGGCACAGAGCTGGCGCTTCTGGGAATGCCTTCTGGGAACCACTGGGGTACCAGAGTTTTCTGGTACCTTGCCTAGAGCCATTACTCTAATAACTAGA
Source organism: Aptenodytes forsteri (assembly GCF_000699145.1). Taxonomy (NCBI): domain Eukaryota; kingdom Metazoa; phylum Chordata; class Aves; order Sphenisciformes; family Spheniscidae; genus Aptenodytes; species Aptenodytes forsteri. The sequence continues at coordinate 2,670,394 of NW_008795672.1, read as the reverse complement.
TCAGACTTCATTTATTTATCCAGGCTGGTGGAATGCAGCATCTAGTGAGCAGTCTATCTGGTTTTCCTGGTCATCTCTGTGACTTCTGTTGAATTTTCGGAAACGATTCGCGAATAAAGCAGTACAATATTCCATGGTTTGCAATAGCTTGAGCTAAGTAGGATGCTTACCGAAGGAAAAGGAAATAATACATATTTCCTCTTTGCTGATGGATTTTGCTTATGTTGAAGGAAAGAGATCTTGGTGTTGTAAATGGGCTGTATCTGCGTAGGTGATTCTGAAATTCCCGTTTCCGTATGGAGGGTGGTATCACATGCAATTTTTTCTTCTGTCATTCTGTAACTGTATTGGGTTTGTATGGCAAGGTTTTGGTAGCAGGGGGGCTACAGGGGTGGCTTCTGTGAGAAGCTGCTAGAAGCTTCCCCTAT
>NW_008795672.1:2634644-2669607 GCF_000699145.1 Aptenodytes forsteri | reverse complement strand
GGGAAGCCTGTGCTGGAGCAGGCTCCTGGCAGGACCTGTGGACCTGTGGAGAGAGGAGCCCACGCTAGAGCAGTTCATGAAGAACTGCAGCCCGTAGGAAGGACTCACGTTGGAGAAATTTATAGAGGACTATCTCCTGTGGGAGGGACCCAACGCTGGAGCAGGGGAAGAGTGTGAGGAGTCCTCCCCCTGAGGAGGAAGGAGCGGCAGAGACAACGTGTGATGAACTGACCGCAACCCTCATTCCCCGTCCCCCTGCGCAGCTGGAGAGGAGAAGGTAGAGAATTTGGGAGTGAAGTTGAGCTTGGGAAGAAGAGAGGGGTGGGGGGAAGGTGTTTTAAGATTTAGGTTTTATTTTCTCATTATCCTACTCTGATTTGATTGGTAATAAATTAAATTAATTTCCCCAAATCAAGTCTGTTTTACCTGTGACGGTAATTGGTAAATGATCTCTCCCTGTCCTTATCTCAATCCATGAGCCTTTCGTTATATTTTCTCTTCCTTGTCCAGCTGAGGAGGGGAGTGATAGAGCAGCTTTGGTGAGCACCTGGCATCCAGGTTTTCAAAATTGACTGAGATTTACAAAAGTGAAAGAGGCAAGTACAAAACACAAAAGAAATTTTGTAGTTTTAAATACAGTCAGACTTTCAAAACCCCCAGAGCTGTTTGAAATAGTTAAAGGAAAAATCTCTGAAGAATAGAGCTGAAAAAGTGGGGAAGGACAAGAACAGTGTTTGCTTTCACTGAGAAAAAGAAAAGAAGCAAGGAATATAAAAATGAAGCATACGTACTTTCAGAAACTGGGATTTATTTCTGGTTTCAACCTGTAAGGAATAGAAAGAGCTTCAACTTTTTCTTCCCATAATTTTTTTTTTGCCTCCCTCATGTGCACTTGGGTCTTAGGAAGGCAAGAAGAAAGGGACCGACCTTGACCTGCACAACAGGGCTGGACAGTAGAGCCAGTCTTGTGATACTGATACCAGACAGTGCAAACTTAGTTTACTGAATCTTTTAATCTGTGTCTATTTATTTCAGCTGCACTGATGGTCTTTAAAACAAGATAGGATGTATTTTTAAAGGTCTTCTGTGGCTCAGCTGTCTGGCACGGGTTTGATGCAGGAATGGTGGGACAAGCTCCTCTGTTTTGCAGGATATCAGATTGACCCCTCCTAACCTCAAAACCTTTTTAGCTCTACCAGCCACTGAAAAATCTCCAGATAATGCTGACTCCGAGCGGTACCATCTGGACTTCATTTGAATCAAAAGTCAGGATGGAAAATCCTCTGTAACTCTCAGACCCAAAGGCCGAGGCTGGAAAAACAGAACCCACCACACTTGCAAGAGGGCAACTATTCCCGTGCCTGTGAGCACTGACGTCCCTCCATCACTGGTGAGAAACCACCCACAGATTCAGAAGTGTTTCGTGTTTTTTTTTCCAGGGTAACCAGAAAGGCATGTGTGGATTATCCTTATAATAGACCAGTTGGCAGAAACAGAATTGTATGTGTTTAGCAAACAATGTATTTTGAAATTCAACATGATGTATTTTTAAAACTCCTGCTTGGATTTTTTGCTAAAATCAGCAATAAGAGCACATACTAATTTCCATGGTCAGAAAAGAAGTTTAAACTATTGACTTTCTGTACTCTTCTATTTGGAGGTACAGGTAGCTGGTGTTTATATTTTAGCTTTGCTAGTTAAGATAAAATAAAATAAAAGGGTGCGATTGGAACTTGAACAACAATATTACAGAACTGCATGAATTAATTATTCCGAAGAGGAGACCTTTTCCTGAATAGCAGTCACTGTGGGTTTCCTCAGTGGCTAAGAAAGGAAGTGTTAACCAATGTTTGCAGCAAGTCAAGTCCTGTGTGCTCGCTGCTAACATTGGCAGGTTTCTATGCACTGTTTATATATGGTTATGTGTAGAGATGGGTGAACCTCAAAAGGTTTTGGAGGTTCAATCCTAGTTATTATAAGCACCTGAAAGGCTGAATGCTTATCTGAAGCACAGCAAAACCTCAAAGCCAGCTGGGAGGCTCCCGGGCAGAGCCTTCTGCTTGCCCTCTGGCTCATACCGATGTGCAGTGCTCTCCAGACCTCCCGGGAGCAGCAGAATGTCTTTTGGGAAGGCTCTGTAGAGCATGGCAGGAGCAGGATGTCTTTGATGTGGGTCTTTGTGGTGTGGCTTGTTGATGGAGACCACTAAATGAGGTCTCAGAGCTGCGTTGCTGAGCTAAAGCAGGGGACAGGTTTGAAGGGACAGAAATGGATCTCCTTAACTATTTGTTATAGGATGCGTTGCTGAGCTAGAGCAGGTGACAGGTTCGAAGGAACAGATGGATCTCCTTAACTATTTGTTATAGGAAGTGTTGCAGCTAAGGGTAGTTATTGGGGAAAGGAAAGGGTTTCCTGGCCCTCTCCCTCTATCCCTAGCGATGGCCTGAATTTGGATCATGCTGGGCTAAGGCATCATATTGTTACGCTGCTGTAACACCGATGGCTCATTTCAGTCTGCCCATACCTCCAGTTTCGGCCAGGCTGAGAAACAGCACAAGATGAGTTTGTAGTCAGCGCATGAAATGAAGGTGTTGAGTAACCAAGATCAAGCATGGTTGATCTTTACAAAGGTGTCTTTGGTGAATAGTTGGTTGTGTTTCTCTTCCTTAGCATTAGCAGATCATTTTGGAAAGATGCTTAATTCTGTCAGCTCTTTTCATGATACAAACTTGACTACGCCACCCTTGTTGCTGCTTTCAAACAAAGAACAAATATCGTGTCCTGTTTTTTTGAAATGAAGCTGGACTTGTGTTGCCAAATGCTTGGGAATTTGGGATGTTTCTAATGTTTTACTTTGATGCTTGCTGTTTGTAATCATTATGACTCATTTTCCAGAGGGAGTCAGAGGTTTTGTCTGAAAATGAGGATCCCATAGTGTACTCTCAGTGACATCCAGACCCACTTCACAAACACACAGTCAAAATAGATCATATAGAGAGAACAGAGGCATTAGTCAGAGCCTTGGGATGGGAGCGGAGCTGGGACTACAGTCCATGTCTGGCACAGGGGTGCTGCTGCTGAGCTGGGAAATAAAGTCACATTTCACAAGACTGCCCTTCTTGTTGACATTCCAAGCATTATAGAAAAATATCAGCGTAGTAAGTGTCAGTGCTGGCATCCCTTTGTCCAGCACAGAAATAATCTTGGCTGATCACTGAAGAAAAGGCAGAAAAAGCCAGAGTCCAGTATTTTTATCTCATTTGCTTTTATCTCACAGTAGAAAAAAATCTTCAGCATCTTTTGTCTGCATGATGTAGGTTAAAATAACACCACCATAGCCAGAAAGTTTTCTGTTAATGTGCGAGAGTTATTTCAGGAGTATTATGTGATTTAAACATAACCAAAATGTGCCTGCTTATTTTCATCTGAGCCCACTGTTTCTGTGCACTGCTTTGTAGAGTAAATACTGTCCAAGAATTTGAATATTAGTTCTTTTCCAAGAGAGAGAATTTAGAAAACTTTCCTGGTCATTTAATTCACTTTTTCATCTAACTCTTTTCCCACCAACCTTTTCTTAATCTGCAGTAATTTTAGCTGTCCCTATCATTCTGATATAGTTTTATGGTGTCCAGCTAATGTTTGATCTCTGGTATGGCCAAGACCATTTCCACTTCACTTCTAGTTGAGTTAGGGAGGTCAATCCAGACTCTAATCCCAACCTTAGCCACAAAATCTGAAGTAACCCCATCCACTCGGTGGTATTAAATCAACTGCACATTGATCTGAGCAAATTCTGTCCAGGAGTCTCTGACTGCAGATGAATTTTTGTTGCAGAGTTTCTGGAGAGTCCTCCGTAATGTCTGTGGGCCTGTTGGCAGAACTGCATGAAATCTCTCTCAAGTGATTTCCCCCCCGACACACACACACCCCCCGGATGTTTGTTTCTTACAGCAGGGTTTGTGTGGAGCATGTTTTCCTACGCTTTGGTATGCTGGGAAGATAAAACAACCGGGGATTATGGTGCACGTTCTTGGTTGCTTTGGTGTACTGAGCGATATTGGACACGTACCAGTGGAGGCTGCTCTTTAAGTAAGACGTTCTGGCATTTGCATGACCCAGTGCGATAGCATGCAGGATGACAGTGGCAGAGGAAGTGAGTCAGCCTCCTGGGGAACAATGACCCAGACGGTGGTTCGGCACCATGGGAACAGCGCGCTTTAGGATGTCGTCTGCAAAAGCACCTCATTAAGTAGACCACCAGAGAACGATGACAGCGGAGGCAATATTTTCAATTCCCTAGAGGAAACACAGCTCCCACGGAAAACCTCCTGGCACTTGTTTATGGAAAAATAGTATCTTGATCAAGATTTTGCTTTAGTACAGGATTTCTGATCAATTCTCTCGTCTTCCAAGCCTAAAATGCTCTCTTGATCTGGCATCCCAGCAACTCTGTGCCCCTGGAATAAATGCCATCTAGGAAGATTGTGCTCCCTGCTCTGGATTTGTGGCAGCACCACTGTGAATGAGGATCACAAATCCAAGAGCAGCTGTTGCTCAACACTACAGAGCAAGACAAGGCGTTGGTTTTGGTCCAGGCCTGATGTAAGCAAGTCTTGCAGGGCTTGCAGTATTGTTGAATTTGGCCTATTCTTCTTATTCAGGAACGGATTGTGCTGCCTACTTGGCTGTCCTAGTCCTTCATCCTGAGCCAAAGAAGGCTAAGACTATTTGTGGAATCTGAAAGTGAAATCCTGGCCCTTTTTGACTCAATGGGCATTTTGGTGTTGACTTCAGCAGGGCGGGAATTTCACTCTGAGTATCCCAGATGTCAGGAATACTTTCTGGTTTTGTGATTCTTTGTGGAAGATGTTAGATGCTGTTTTCTTTAGCTCTGCTTCTCTGCTCGGGCATAAGGGACCTGCTTGGATTATTTTAATTGGCAAATACATTTTTCCAGCGTCTGTGGCAGAAATAGCTCTGTGCTATTTCTAAGTGCCAGGCTAAGTAGCTCCTGTTAAGTAGCCCCTCTGCAATCCTGCAGTTAACACCAGTTGTTACTGCCAGACCCCTCTCCATGGGTTGTGTAATGTCCAAGTTTTGGTGGCTGCTGCTGTTCTACTGTTGGGTTTTGGGGTTTTTTTGATTCCTGGAGGTATAGCCTTTGTTTTGGGGGTAAAACAGGAACGTTGAAATCCTGGTGCCAGCACAGATGAAGGCAAAGCTTCCATGGGTTGAGGCAGGGTAATAAGAATTTTATCTGAGAAGTCTGAAGGGAGCAAACAGACCATATTACAGTCCTGATGCATGCGAACACTTGACATTGCCTCTGCTGGTGTCGAACCAGGAAGCATCAGGTGTGCGGGGATTTCCAGCGGGGAGCTGCAAAGAGTTCCAGAGCTTTGAAGTGTTTCTATGCTGAAGTCAGGGTAGGAAGGAGGACATAGTCTTTAGGAGTAGGTAAACTAGTTTTAGGTATTATGCTGGGCTTTGGGAGAGCTGGATATATTCTGGTTCTCACCAGGACTCCTGGTATGACTTAGGGTAATCACCCCAGACCAGAGTTTTTGTAAAGCATATGTGACTTTGTGGACACCTCAGAGGTGATTTAGAGTCCCAGCTCTCATACAAATCTGAAGGATTTAGAGACCTAAACACTCCTGAAAACCCTTGACGAAATCTTATCTCCTCCTTACAGCATTTAAATACCTTTACATGCTTAATATATCTACAGACCTGCCTTCTTATGCCTTCATTCCACACCTCTGAATGGGAGATAATCTTTTGCTTCTCTCATCCCATGCTTGCCAGGTCCACGCTAGAAAATAAAATGGGCCAAGGACTCTCATCTGGCTTTGAAGGCAAGTGGTTCATCAGCAGCTCATGTCTGTGTAACTAACTCTCTTCCCTATCAAAAAACCCAAACTGGCTCTGGTCCATAATGCTTATTGAAAGTGGTCAATGGCCCATGCTGTTGGTGTTGTCCGGAAGACTGCAAAGTGTCATGAGCCAGGACCTGCCCCCAAGCAGACTAGCGTGCAGGTGTGTAGGCAGCCACCTGTGGTGCCAGGGCTGTTGGCCCTCTTGGCTTCCTGGCAGTGGTGTAGTCTTTGTAAACCCTCTGGGGAAGGGCTGTGCGTACGTGCAGAGGGATAGGGAGAGCCACTGTCTCAGCAGGAAAAGGGCCATCAGCTTCCATGGCAGAGTTTTACTGATATTCTTAGCACAAGAGAATGTGGGTGCAACGTGGAAATATTTGGAAGTGAGAGTTTCCCAGAATACTTCTGTTTTTTCTGGAGCACAAGTCTTATTGTTCCTAAAATTTTCCAGAATATATGTACTGCAGAAAAAGTGATGGTAGGAATACTGATTTTTTGATGGGTGTGCTTTAATTATAAAGTCCTTTTCCTGACCTGAATATGCAATCCATTTATCAGCCTTTTGGTACTTCTGGCTGGGCATCAGGGTGGTCTCTTAAAGAGTTTTAACAGTCCCTGTGCTGCAGTTATTGCATCCTATTCTATAAATGTTCACCTGGAATCATAGAATATTTTTTTTTTAATTGTTATGTTCACAGTGCTCATTCCACAAGGTTTAGTGTGCCCAGTTTCCAGATGAATTAAAGGTTCCTTCACTATTTGGTAATGTTTTGTAGCAATTAATCTTATTTTTTTTAACATCAGCACCTGTTCCATGACAGCTTCCTTGCTCCCTCCCCCATTTCTGACACAAGTAATTTATTTATTGAGGTTTTATTGTATTTCATAGCTGAGCTTACCTTTGAAAATTTGTTGGAGAGGACCTAAATAAATCAATAGTTCACTCAGCAACACCATTAATGTGGTTAATAAAACAAATTTTATAAATTTGTCACAGACCTTGAAAGTGGTGCCAAAACCTTTTAAATCCAAAGCACTACTTTTCTTCCACACACCCCTCCCGCCATGCTGGTCATATTTTCTGTTTCTGCAGCAGGGTGGCTACAATACCAAGGCAGATTTTAATTCTTCATAATATGGTAAATATAGAAAGCCCTAGGTCTGTTGCCCAGATGGCAACATCCTGTAAAACCTGCCAAGTTCACTTCTTTAAAGCAATTTATAGTCTTTAATTGAAGGACTGAAATGGACTAAGTAATCATTTAAAAAAAAGACCTATTTTCTTGTTTTTAACAAAAAATAAAGTCGAATTTTAGGTCTCGTTCATACATGAATATTATACTCTTTTCATGCTACAGATAACAACAGACACCCGCCTCGGTCCAGGCTCAGTTATTCCACCTGAAAGTATTTTTGCAGTAATAGCTGTTTCCTGTGAGGGAGGGGAGATCCCTTTGCCGAGAGAATTGTGTCCATGCTGCAGACAATACTAGTATAGTGATGCTGATCAAAAATAAGAGGCCACAACCCTAAATAAACCAGTTGTAGCATTATGGACAGTGTATGTGCTGTGGAGGGCCCCTGTAGAAAAGAATTGATCAGGAAATACCTTGGCAATCAAAATTAAGACTGAAATTCAGGGATCAAGCTTGGGCACGATGACTTTTTTTTTTCCTTACTTGTAAGACGTGCATCATCTGTTTGTGCAAAAGTCATCTTAGCATGAGAAGGCTCTCTGTGGGATTGACACCAGTCTGTAGAAATGCATGTAAAAGCTGCCAGGGACTTCAGCTTGAATAGGGAGAGGTTTTCATGAGCAGTTCATATCTTCTGTACCCAACTCAAGCAACCTGGTTTAGAGCAGAGCCCTAACTGGCAATTGATGATCAGGAAGATTAAACTCTCTATTTCAGGGCAATAATGCAACCTCCGTGTGGCTGCTCTTCCTTGCCATGCAGAAGTGTTGTCCTTTGCCAGTCCAAACTCTCTCTGTGGCTCATCTTCAGCTTCTCCTCCAGTCAATGATCAAGGCTGTTCTGTAGCTGGCAGGTCCCTTTGCAAAGCCCTGGGTGTGACGAGGAGGCTGAAGCTGCACCTTGCTCCTCTAGTCTTGGCGCCCATTTTGGAATTGCTTCCATGCATATCTTTGCAGAGCTCTGTGTGCTGTTGCAGAGTGTCTTTCCACCAGTTTCGGTGGGAACCATACTGTGTTCACAGCTGGCAGAAGCAGGCCAATAAAGTCTATATGGTGGTATCTCAGGTGCAGGCAGTCAAAGCCATTATTAAGAGGCAACTTCAACTGTAGCTACGGAGAGGACTGGGGCAGTCTGCAGAGCTCCCCTTAAGGCTGTTAGTATCTGAATGGCTCTAGTGTTATCTCTTTCCAGTGCTCCATGCCTGCTCCGTTAAGACTTCTATGTCTTTCCACTGAACAGCCAGCTGATCATAACCAACAGGATTTTACTTTAATTTCCCAATAGAGTTTTTGCTTTTCTTGAAAAAATGACTGAGACCAGAAGGATTTTCCAGCTGGAAAATAAGACCTGTCAGTTGGAAATTCTGACTAGATCTAAGTAGACACCTGTATAATAGTTTGGATGTATTATGTGGCTGGAAAGGAGTGTGAGGGTGCAAGGAAAATGGAGGGGGCAAGAGAAGAACTTAGGAGCCTATTATATTCATAGCTGTTTTGCATTTTCCCATTTCTAAATAAGACTTACCTTTAGGGAGGGAAAGAAGGTCAAAGGAAAGTAATATTGTCCACAATAAATTGGAACGTTGAGTGACAGTGGAATTTATGCTGGACCATAGTACGTGCTGATGCTGTGCCAAAACCGGTGGCATCCATGTGGTGTTGTCACTATGGCAGAGGGAGATTTCGGGAAAAGCCTCTGGGACACGAATATCCCTTTGAGTCAGTGGAGCTGTATGTTATAGGGCATTGCCATTAACTGACAGCCTGCATCAGCTCAGCTATTTTGGATAGTTGGGGAGTGGAAAAGTATGTATGGAGAAAAACTGCAGTTAATTTGCCTCTTCATCTACCTCCCCTTTCCTCATTTTTTTCCAGTGGGTCTTGTTCTCTCTCCTGGTTCACAGTCACTGTATGTGGAGACTAATGTTCTTACATAAGGAAAACACAGATATGAAAATGTGTGGTTTTTTCTCCACAATAACATTTTTTTTGAATGCAGGTAGCCCAAACTAGTTATGATATACTGTTTTTTTTTTTTTAATTGGGTATGAAATAAAGGAAATAAGACCGTATTTTAAAAGTCTGTGGGTATCTCACTAAAAGTACTTCAGATCTATTTGAGTTCTTCCCTTCAAGTTTGATGAAAAAATAACACAAGAAGTTTGTAAAAACGATCATAGTGGAATCCAAGCTATGTTTTACCTGCCCAAATATTCATGTTGGTCCTGAACATTAAACTGACTAAATGTGTTGCCTGCTTTGTTAAGGTTCCCAGAGATATTTAGGTGAACCCGGGCTTTCCTTTAGTGGTGGTGCAGGTAAATGATGCAAAATTCAGCTTTGCTAGTTTTATTTCTGTATGATTGAAGGCTCTTTATTAGTTTCAGTATTTGTTTGAATCTGAAATAGGAAGAGAATTAGGGGATTCAAAAGCACTGTGGGCTGAAACTGAAGGAAATATTTGTACAGCCTGCTGTGACCTGAAATCCCTAAGCTTTGCACAGCTGTAGAAAGAAATCCATTTTGGAGTCTATTATGTTCGGACATGAATATAAAACACAACCTCTCAAGTGCATTTAGGGAATGCGTTCCCAGCAAATATTATTTATACCTTAATTCATCAAGCAAAAGAAACTAAATTAAAAGTCTGGGCTGAGATTTTTTTCCAGTTTGTACTCAGATAATAAGTTTATGATGTTTTAGAAACACAGCATGGAGGGCAGAGAGGCAATTTCCCCAAGTCCCTGCACTGGTGCCGGAGGAAGGGCTGTATCTTACCCTGTGCCTGGTCCCCCGAGTCTCTGGTTGCAGCTGGGGCCTCTCACTGAAAGTTGTCCTCATCCACACCCAGGACTAAGCTAAAAATAATTGTACCTGGATAATGGATTATGAAATAATTATAAAACATTTTGAATTATAGCAAAATCAGCATGGGTCTAGAGATTAGCTGCGATGCCAAGACCTAAAACAACTGGAATAATCTAGAGTGAAAAGCCTACTTTAACTTGTTATTTCCATGGTTTAAAAATACACCTTCTCACTGTTGAGTCTTTGGTGTTGGTGGTCGCGTTGCATCCTGTTGTTAGCACCTGGAGCCAAGCTGAGAAAATCCAGTTCTTGGCATGTAGAAGCTAATGCTTCGCATCGACGTGTCGTTGCCAAATTACATGGAAAGCGTTCTCTTGCCAGGTCACTAGAAATTAGATTAATTGTAACACAGAAACCACCGGGAGGGAGAAAAAAAGCAGTGTTATGCCTCTGAATATCACTGTACACCTTGATTATACAACAGGAAAGTTAGCCTGAAACAGAAACGACGGGCAGCATGCACAGAAGTATTTCCACTGTGTTCACGGCTCCTTGGTGGTGGGATTCAGTATGGAAGTGATGAATGTGCTGGTACCAGTAACCACTGGGGCCATCGAGCAGGATGGTGAAAAGGGGTATGATTGGCATAAGCAGATATTAATCAAGTTTCCCACTATTAATTTATTGTTCACTCACAATGTAGATTGCATCTGAGCTGTACTCGCTGGGACTAAACATGCGAAAATAAGCGTCGCCGTGTCTGACAGCACCACTTTGAATTATGTTTTCTTTTTCTGAAACAATTTTTGCTTACAGAGCGCAGGCCAGAAAGGCTCCAGCTACGGCCTCTTAGGGGAGGTCAAAGACGTAGCCAGGCTAAGGTCTTTGTGAAAGTACAGAGCTGTGTTGTGCCTAACCCTTGTTGGGGGGCACAACTGTGGAAACGTCCTTGCACCTTTTGTTTTCCATGGTGCCACGTTGCACAGCTCTGCAGGAGCCCGACATCGTTTTCCAGCAGGTCTGATGTTCTCCATGTGGCCTGTCCAAACGCCCTGAGTCTCAGCTGCCCTACGCAGGGTAGAGTGCAAGGGCGTTCAGCTTGGCTGCCTAAGCAAACCTTCACCCCTGAGGTACAGAAACCAGGGGGTGGAATAGTTGTCTTTTTTTTTTCCTCTCTGCTTTCATATGTGAAAATGTAGAATTTCCTTTTGGGCTATAGCCTCTAGGCAGTTCTTACCAGAGGTAGTTAATGCAGTTGAACAGACAAACTTCTCTGTTGCAGAATATTTTCTCAAGTGGAGGAGAAGCCACATGTGGATTTTTCACCAACATTGACCATTTCTCGTTTGCTAAGAGTGAGGGTTTTCAGGTGTGTTCCGCTTCACTGCCCTGAGCTTTCCTATTGATTTTACCAGGAGTAAGTTAGATTAAGTCCGAGTGCTGCCCTGTGGGCTCTTCACCAAGACAGGCTGGAGAGGTGACAGGCGTGTACCTTACCGAGCGTGCTGAGCTGGGAGGCAGGAGGCTGTTCTCCATCCTGTCATTCACCTGCTTGAATATACAGGCAAGTCTTGAAGATACAGGGTAGCTCCCGTGACTTGGTTTGCTGACTCTGAAATGTTGCAAAGACTTGCTTTACTGTTGGATAGTGTTTTGAGATAGAAAGTGTGATATGTAGCACATGGCATGTGTTCCAATTTTATAGCATGACAGTATTTCCACCCGTGCAACATCAAATTTAAGCATCTGACATAGAAGGAGCAGTGAAGAATAAATGGCAAATAACCAGTAATTGTTTTATATACACATACCTTAGCTGTAGTCACATATGGCGTGGAAACAAATGTTTTGCGTGTGTTCCCACAAATAAAACATCCTAGGGAGTAATGCCAGCTCACAGCAAACAAAAAAAGGGTATTAAGACTATTGAGGGAAAGAAGTGCTTGGAACACAAATAAATATTTATAAATATTTGCATCCCTCCTGTGTGATGTCTGGCCATACTCTCATATGTTGTCCTTCCCCCACGTTGGGAAGTTAGCTTGAGTAAGAACTTGAACATTTAGCTTACACAAGTCTTACCTCAAGTAGTGAAATAAAAACTGTCTTTAGTGAAATTTAACAAAGAACAATTTTGGAGAAGTCTTCATCCGTCATGGCAGACTGGCGTAATTGTTTTGAGGGCACAAAGGAGCAAAGCTTTGGATGAAAGCTCTGGTCCCAAGCCCACAAGAGCAAGCCAGTCACTACCCATGCTTTGTATGAGAAAGCTAATCGGACAAAGTAGTTCAGATAGGATTTATTTATTTATTGGATGTGCTTACAGCGTGGACTGCTTGAGAACACAGGCCTCATTTTACCTATGTGTATCTTGAAAGAAATCAAACTACTTTCTGTTGACTTTGGCCACAAGCAGTATCTGTGGAGCAATCTCTCTTAAGTCATTCCTCGTGCAGCTGTGGAAAATCCCTCAAGGTTAGCAACTTTCAGATGCAGAGTTACTTAAATGCTGTAGGATGCCTTTGAAAAAACAAATGGTTGTCCAAAAGCAGCCAGCATATGGGTATAATATTAGAGCTGAGATGGGAAGAGAGGAGGATCCTTCAAAGAGGACCATTATATTCTTCCCTATTTTCTGCAGAAAATATTTCCTGAAGACAGAATGACTAGTGTGTAACATAAACCTATAATAGAACAAATACTTCAAAGACACCTTGGGCCTGCTAGTAAATTCATGCTACCCCCTGTCCATGACAGTGGTTGAGAACATTGTTCAGCAGTTTGTATCAGCAGATGCTTACCCTTTTTTGACATCAGTCTCTGGTTCAGGAAGCTATTGAAGCACATGCCTGATTTCCAGTACGTGAAAAGTCCCATTGATTTCAGCCTGCAATATAAAACTAGTAACTATCATAATTATTATGATGCATTCCTGAGTCCTAGACGTTCCGTGATTGATCATCTAATGTGCCCAACTGTATTTTATCACATCAGCAGCTTCCTTCTTGCAAAGAAAGCACAATAGCTGATTTGTTGCCTATAATTATAACTCTAGTTTGTTATACAAAACTTTTCTTAGGTCTAGTTATTTAAAGGTCTAGCTGATCACCTCTTGCATCCTATTAAAAGCAGTCTACAAAATGCCAGCTGTGTGGATAAAATCACATGCCTTTTCCACTTCCCGTAGGTTTCCTCTAAGTCTTCAGTGTGAGTGAAGTACTAACACGGGCTTAAATTTGGTCCTTGTTTTTTTAGGAGGATAGAAGCACTCTGATGCCTCCTGCACAACAGATGATGCTTCTGTATTGTTGGAGGATGTGAATAATTAAAGCGTGCATCATGTCTTAACCGTTGCAGTTTTAGAAAAGGGGTATATTTGTGGCTGAATACTTTTCGTAGCTGCAACGCAGAAAATGCATGCGCGGTAGACTTTGGCACGTAAGTTCAAAACTTCATAATTAACTGGCTGTCAAAAATTTGGAAGCAAAACACAGGAGGTGGTTAGGAAATCAAAGTATGATGTGTTTTTAATCACAAAACACAAGGAAATTTTAGAAATTTATGAGTAATAAATCTATATTGTTGGTAACAAATGGCTCCCTTTGCAGTCCTTTAACACCTGTGCTTCCTCTCAGTGAATAACAACCCATTTTTTGACTGCCTGAGGAGCAGTGCAAGAGCCTGCAAGGCTCAGGAGAACAAAGCCAGGTTCCCAGACTGAGCTCTGACTGCACTTTAGGATTCCATTTACAGTCTGTTTGGTTTGTAATTCAAATCGCTCCAGACCAGAGTTAATGTTTAGACCACAGCCACCTGAAATTTGCTTTAGGGCTGAAGCCCAGCCAGATTGCAAATGGAGGAAACACTTGAGGTTTGCTAAATACAGTTAATAGGGGATTAGAGGCTGTGTTTTTTATGGTAGCACAGGGAGGTCTGTAATAGAAAAAATATTAAAATGCAAATATACAACTTCAGCCGTGCTGAGCAGGATGCAACTGATTGCACTCTAGCTATCAAGTAGTTATTCTTCCTTTCATTAAGCAAAGGGAAAATGAGAGGAAGAAGATAACAGGGCTCTGATATAGTTTTTGATGAGGGATGGTCTATTACACCCAGCAGATGGGAAGTGACCCAATGGCTGGGTGACTGGACTGTGAGTTACAAGATTCCAGAGATGATACCTGTCTTTCTGCTGCTAATTTGTTATACGTGCAAAGACTTGAGCAAGTCTTCATTTTTGTTTTCCGTTTGTTTTTTTAACGGCCACGTCCATTTAGCTCCTTGGGGCTCCTTCGCTCTGTGTGTGTGCGTGCAATGCCTCATGCAATGAGGTGTGGGTGTACCCATCGTATGAATATTTACCGCTGCCCTATAAATCACAGAGTCGCAGAAACGGAGAGCTGGAAGGAACCTTGGAGGTCGTTGAGCTGGATGAAACAGGATCAAGTGTAGCTAAGCCATACCTACCAGACGTTTGTCTTAACATTTTCTTTAAAACTCCGGCGAAGGAAATTCCACATTTCTGCGTTGCCTGTTCAAGTGGTATTTATCTAAACTTTGTCTGCATAATTTCAGTGAAGGAGATTCCACACTCCTAGGTTGCCTGTTCCAGTATTTCACCGCTGTAGCTGAAATGTTTTTCTAATATCTGACCTAAGTTGTCTTTGCTAGAGATTATGCTGATTCCTCCTCTTTCCTCTCCCGCTGACTATGAGGAACAATCAATCATTCCTCTCTTCTTAAAAGTCCCTACGCATTGGAAGACTCTTTGTCACATTCATTCCTCAGTTTCCTCTCCTCCAGACTAAACAACACCCAAGTCTTTATCCTTCCCTTAAATGGCCGATTCAGAACTGCAGCTGGCCGTTAGAGTGATTTCTGTATTGCCAAAAATGTGCGTAGCCCTTAGTTGTTTCTCCAGAGCTAAGAGGGTTTACTCTTCTGGAACTCTTTGCAAATTTAGTCCTGAGATTAAGAGGTTCAAAAGCTGTTGTGAATGTAGGAGAGACCTCACACTTGATATGGTTAGAAAAGGAACATCAGAGGACTCTGGGCAATTCCACTGCTTTTAGGGTTTGTATGTGAGTGAGAAAGCGTGTGTGTGTGTATGCAAGCAGCTTTTAATGTGACAAAACTAGATTTTGAAGGATGAGTTTCACTTTAAAACAAAACAAAACAAAAGTGCTTTCCTGAAAGGAGGAACATGGACAGGGAAGAGCTGGCCGCTTGGGTTGGGGAGGGAAGCCGAGGGCTGGCAGGGATCAGAGGGGACACGGGTGGGGTGGAGCTGTGGGGACCACCTTGGAGACGTGCACTTGCTCTGAAAAGCCCTTGTCTGCTGCAGTTCCCAGCAACCAGAACTGGAGGAGTTTGAATGCCTTTATTGGCTTTTTTGCTCCCTTCCTCTCTCCTTCTTGCCTTGCCGTTCAATTTGTTATTTTCTGGTCCTGTGTGCAATTTCAAAAAAACAGAAACTCCCAAAAGAACCAAAACTTCCAAACTCCAAGGACATTTGTTTCCACATTTTTGTGCTTAGGGAAAAGAAGGACTGTAGATCTCGGATATGATTCTCACAATCCCAGTCAGACTTTTTGTTGTCCTTACTAGAAAAAGGAAGACTTTTAACTGGGAAAAAAAAAAGGCAAACAGAAAACCCTCAAATTTTAAAGGACTCTCCCAAAATCTAGACCAGAGTGCCAAAGATGAAGTGCCTGTTGTTTTTTTTTCTCTGATGAAAGTCATGTTGCCACAAAAGAGTTTGTCTTATCAGGAACCACGTTTAGCTTTAGGAGAGACATTTGGTCAGAAAATTTTTATTCAGAAAAGACCATAGGGAGTTTCTGAGCCGCTTTCTTCAGAGACTGCAGGCGGGTAGCACCTAGCATTGGAGGAGACATGGGGCAGGAGCTTGGCTCTGCGAGCCCATCCTGCGGGGACAGACTGGCATCGCCATGTGTCCTTGTTTCTGCCAGAAGCAGAAAGCAGGAGAGGCTTTTCTGCACCTGCAGCTGGCTCGGCGTATCTCCTGCTAAGTACAGCAGCTCTTGCGGCCTTTTATGGGGCGATGGTTTGGCCAGGTTTTTATTCTTTCTTTAAATCCAAGACAGGAAATATGCAAAGCAAGACACGCATGTGCATCTTCTTTGATATCCACGGGGAACACTTGCCTTCTGCCCGGTGCTAGGGATGTTGGCATGACAGAGAAGATGATATTGCAAAGCCCTTAGCTGTCTCCTCAATCAGCTTTTGAAGAAATCTGGATGATACGCATGCTTTTGTGTGCAGTTTTAGCATGATCCCAGTTATTCATACTGCCTTCCACAGCAGAGGTGTGCAATGTGCTGACTTACGTGTTGCCAGACTAAAACACTGGCTCTGTAGGATCTTGTGACTGACCCACCTTGTCCGTGAAACTGTGGGAAAAACAAAATCAACATTAGGAAAAAGACGAGATTCAGCACCTATCACCTTGCTACTCTATCCACTACTTAAAAATCTTCATTCTCTCTAGAGGAGGATAGCAATAAATCACAGCCAATGCCTTACTCATCCTAGTAGTAAACAACAAGCTCCTTCAGTGGTTAAAGCAAACCTGTAAGTGTAGCTATTCTCAAGCTAATATCAGTCAAGGTGACTCATCCACCTGGAACAGTGTTGTGAGCTGTTTTTTTGCAGCACAAGTTTATAGCTCTGTCTTCCAGCAGGGTTAACAAGCCAACTTTCAGGACCGCCCTCATACAGTTGTATTATTTAAGTATCAGAACTAATTACTACTTGTACCCCTTATATTGGGGACCTCTGCCCTGTGCTTTAGTTCACAGTGGAGAACTGGCCGGAATTGTATGTCGTTAGAAACATCCACCTATGGAAGCTTCATCTTTGTGCCTATCTCCGATATCCCTACCCTTGTGACCTGTTAGATGGATGATCTTTGTTTTTCCAAAGACTTCTGAATATCTGAACCTAACCTGGCAGATGTAGTTGAAAAAAGATATCTCCCCTGCTGTGTGTAAAATATATGGTAGATCCCTGACATCTATTTAAAGAGAAACTCTTACCTACGGTACCGACACGGAAGTTGATTGCTTTGTACCACAGTAAAGGATCAGAGCCAGGAGAATTCCGAAAATCTCGCTTGTCAAGTGACTTAGGATTCAAACAGCTTGTTGCTCTGATGATATTCATGCCCTCCTTCACTGCTTGCAAACAGGATTTAAATCAAAGAATACAGGCACGCTTTAATTATTGCTGCTGCTGCTGATGGCAGTGAATCCAAAATTCCTCAGGGACCAATACGATCGTCCGCTTTGACCTGTGGTGTAAAGCAAGCCAAAGAATTTGACCTTGCTATTTTTATATTATTCCCTACCAAGTACATGAACTATCAATGACATTAATTTGTGACTGAGCCATGAGCGCATCTTTTAGAAAGGCATCCAATCTTGATTTCAGATTCCAAGTGGTGATAGAATTACAACACCCAGGAGAAGTTACTCTCATGTGTTTAAAAAAAAAAAAAAGTATTTCCTACTTTGAACAAGATGAGCTTCAGCTTCCAGTCAGGAGTTCTGCATGTCCTGTCTGCTAGATTACGCATCCCACTGACAGCACTTCTCTGATCTAGACTTAGAAAATGTGAAAGAAAATGATTGGCATTTTTCTTAGGAAAAAATCTTAATGAACTCTAAATGTTTCAGAAAAAATCACTGTTGATATTGGATTTTTTTTTTAAATTGTCTTTCAAAATACTTTTTTTTAACTAAGTGTGATGAAAAATGCATGACATTACAAAGAAAAGGTACATACCCTCACATGTTTTCATTTGAGAAAGCTGTACTGAGAAATTACGAAAGAGAAATTGTGTACATTTTAAACACTGTGAAACAAAAAAATATCTTTGGTATCATTTAGCTGTGCTGAAATCCTTCCAATTTTAAGCACATTCAAACTGCCTGATTATCTGTCACAACTTTAGATTCTAAAGTTCTTGTACAAAAGGATTACCTTATTAAGCCAATGTTTATATGTATAATTTCCTCTATATAAAAAAGATGGGAGATAATTTCATTGTGCAGTATGAACACTGGTGATTTGCACAGGCTTAAATGATGTAGAAAAGCCTCAAAAATTTCAAAAGTGCTAGAACTAATGAACAAGCTGCCATTTCCCTCGACAGTGATTTTATTTGGAGCTTCTGTCCTAACTTAGAGCATCCTTGTCATACTTCTCTATCTGTAAACAACCTCCAGATTTTTCTTCCTGAAAGCAGCCACTGAAACCTGAAAGGTTTAATCAGTGTGATGAAGTAAAGCCCCAAATTCATATGGTGAGAAAGCAGACGGTTGACTAGAAAGAGGGTGTTTGTAAAATACAGATGCAAAACCCAGACATTTTCCTGTTTTGTTTCGCTGTTGGATTTTCAGAAACTACTTTTCTAGCCATTTCCTTGCCCATTATTCTTAATAAAGATTTTACTGGGTTATGGACTATTTTCTTTGGGCCAGGCAATAGGTGCTAAGATGTTTCCTCTGGAATTTAAAGATTCTTTTTTTTGTGAGGGTAGGTATGTTATTCTGCACCACGTGGGAAGTCTGATGGGGAAAAGCTTACAAATAATTGATTTGAGGAAAGGTAAAATATTGTTTACTCTTTGATTGACTGCTGGGAGAGGGGAGGCAAAAATAAATCAAAACATTCCACTCTGTGAGTTCCAACTTTTATGGATTTCCCATTGGTAATGTTTCACTTACTATGGTTAAGGACGTTGTGTAATGAAGTAGGTTAATATATATAGGAAAGCATTTAGGCCGACAAGGTTTGCTTGATCCTGGACCAGTAAACACAAGGTTTTCTGTTTAAGTCATCTGTGCCAGCCACCCCTTTTAGACTGTCTATTTCACTTCCACTGCAACAGCCTCATTTAAGCTGTACCTGCCAACTTGTGACTAAAAAAAAAAAGTGTATTTTTAATTTGCTTGACATCACATGCTTCAGCATTAAACCACAAAAAGGAGAAACTTCATGGCCGCTGCTGCTCTTTACGTCTCCCGTGTTACCGAAAAGGAGAAAGTGGAAGGGGGGGACAGGAAAGAAGCCATGCGGGGTGCACATGTGTGCGTGAGAGGGATGGGAGCATGGAGCGGGGCTGTCCTGCTTCCTAGAGCTGGGGCCAAGCCTCCTGCTAGATGTATCTCTACTACCGTCCACTACGCTGTTGATGCACAGTACTTCTTACCTGACTTAAATATTCCTCTGCTCTGACCTCCTCATCTGATGGACTGCTTTTCTTTTATAAGTGGGGGAATGAAGGAATGAAGGGGGAAAAAAAGCAGAGATAGCCTTCTAAACTGCTGGTTCTTCCTGGCAGGGGTATATCCCGCTGTCCAGAATCCCTCTAGGGTTGGTGTCTGCTGAATTCCTTGTGTTCATAGTCCAAAGAAAACCACTGCAGTTGTCTCCGGGACTTGCCTCTGTTTGAGGTCCTCATAGAGAAGCCAAGGGCTGGGGTGAATAAAGTCTTGTAGTTAAGAAATAGATGGGGATTTCTGGGCTCTTCTCCTGTCTGTGCCAATAAATCCCTATGCGCATTATATTCATAAAATGTATATGAATAGAAATGTAAATACATTTGTGTAAATAAAAGTACATGTAAGTAATACAGGTGTATTCTAAAAATAAGAGTGGAAAGAGCTCAGGGCCTCTTCCTCCTGAGCTAATGGTGAGGCATACACATTTCATTTGAGGTTCATCAGGGAAAACTGGAGCAAGGCACAAGTCAGTCAGTCCATGTTATGAAACCTTGAGGATGCCACAGCCGCATTTTCTGAAGTGGGAAGGTGACTAATAATGCTGAGGATCCAAATCCAAACCCTCTTCGTTGTTGAAGTTGCTAATGTCTTAGCCAGTTGCTAATGCTGATGTTGCCAGCGTCTTAACTCAGCACAATTGGGTATGGAGTGCTCTCTTTCCCTGTCAGGTCAGGATTCCTTCAAGTCCTTCCTTTTCCTTTTATCTCTCCCTCAACTATATTTGTGCGATGAAAGCATTTTTCTGGGAATCACTAGCAGGCACACTTCCTTGTAATCTTCCAAGGCTTGCTCATCTGTATTATTTTGTAAGCATTATGCAAAGTTTCAAATATGTTGAGCTGTTCCTAGGTTGTTGATGTAAATCCTTTCGGAGAAACTGTGACAATCAACAGGGAAGTGTTTTCCCTTCGTCTCTTTCTGCTGAGTCCCTTAATGCAAAATTGCTTATGGGGAAATAGGCCTCAGTATTTCCTTCAAATTCAGTTAGCTTTGCCAATATGCTCTTTTGGATTACTGATATTTGAGGGTTCGTGTCTACAGTGTAGGTCCCTGACATCTCTTCTAGTGCGGTGAAATGCAGCACATGTCAGCAGACAGACAACAGGACCGTAAGATTCCCGAGGCAGGCACTGAAATTTTATTTTGTATTTATTTGGTCACTAACACAATGGGTATCTGGTCTGTGACAAAGGCTCCAAGGCCTCACTTTGGTACATATCATGCTTAAAATATAAGAACCTTTACTTAACCAGAAGCTTTTCAGAGGCAACACTTTCTTCGAAAACAAAAAACCAAGTTATTTTCCTAGAAACAGTTTACAAAATTTTTTTCTTAAACAACGCATGCTCCAGCATTAATTCTACACTGTAGTGCTGTCAGATCACTTTGTATTTTTTCTAGGAGACTTTTAATCTTTTCCCAGTACCAAGAGCCGTATAATATTATTTTACACGCTCTTCTTTGAACCTACAGCACAGAAAATTAAAGTGCAAATAGGCACGCGAACCACCCAAAAGTCATAATAAGATTATATGAATGCCTGCAACCACACGGCAGGAACAATGGGGTTGCACAATTCCTCTGCTCAGGCACTGCTGAATTTTAATGAGGGATAGTCGGTACATGCTGATACTCCTATAGCTACCCTGGAGCCAGAACAGTGATTTCAGATGCCAGCGACATAGTGTGTAGGTGAGTCTTAGCTGTAGCGTGCCTTGGAGAGTAGAGCATGATATAGCAGGCTGAAAAAATGGCAGGGAAATAAACTGATGAAATTGGAGTGAGAAATGGGACTGGTAGGAGAAAGGCTCGCTTAAAATTGCCAATCACCTGTGCTGCTTTCATCGGCTGTTTAGCTCCCGTTGGAGAGAATATGACACTGTACACCGATAGGAATAATAGGAATAACCCAAATAAAGAACATACACTGTCATGAATCGAAAATCTCATGCTGCAGGGTTTAAAGCAATCTCTTAAATATCAGGGATTAAGAGGGGAATTTAGTGAAGCGATGTTACCTCTCTCCCATGCCAGAGTTTGTTTCTGCCTTCTCTCTAATACCACTGCTAACCTAGGTACGCCTGGGAGCCACTTGGGAAAGCATTAGTGATAGGTGTACCTCTCAAAATATGTACTTTTCAGATATGAAGATATCCCTCTCGTTTGCAGCTAATCTAAGAATAAGCATTGCTTAAGGCGAGTTTCTTTTCAGGCGGGCTGGCTGTGTTCCTGTTGCACGCCATAGGGTCTGCATCTTCCCTGGGCCCCTGTAGGCTCTTACACATATTTGTAAGAATGCGCATGTGTTCCTCAGTGCAAAACATTTAAAATAATGTGAAAGGTTTGTTGGGGCCTGTGAGGGTGTGTTTGTGTAGCATGATGCCAAGGAGAAGTACGATACAGCCTGGGATGTGGGAGGACGGTGTCCTGGGACGTGGAGGACAGCGGGGGTCAGACCTGCCCCGCTCATGCTTTAGGGAGAGATCCTGAGCGTGAACTATCATGAGAACCGCAGCAGAGATTCATCTTCTGGGGAACCTGTTGATTCATTACAAATGAGGGTTTCAGCCATTGAGTAATATAGATAATTATGTGCTGTAATTCTGGTTATTATTGGAAACTGTCTTACTATGACTTTGTGTTTGGGCTTACGGTCTGTTTTGTAGTGCAGAAGAAGGAAATCTTTTCACCAGTAGCCAAATCTTTTCTGCTTCCGTCTCACCAAGCTCCTTGTGAGCAGATCCTAGACAGAGATGTGGCCACAGTACATGCTCCTGTAATTCCCTCAATTACACGAAAGTTTCTCACAGAATTACCATTACTATACAGTATTTTCCTTGGAATAATAGCTCAGTTTTACATGGGAATTTTATTTTGCTAATACCAAGTTAGGACATTTCACTGAAGCCGTGTGTTCTTCCTTGATTGCATCCTTTCCAGAAGACAAAAGCTTTAACTCTTTGAGGCAAAGTTGTTGGTTTTTTTAATATCAGGTCCTGTGTACTGCAGCTTGTCAGTTCTCACCACGTTGTTCTCATAATATCATGCCAGAATACAGTTTTTGTAGCCCAGGATACGTGTAGCCGTACTCACCCGTCATTTCCCAATTGTTTTAACTGAAACAACAAAAGTATGTAGGAATCACCCTTGTCAGTTGTCCGAAGCCAAGTAAAGCACAGAAAATTGGAGTGAAAGCTCCAGCCCTAAACCCTCTACCCAGCAGTTAGAGAAGGTCGCATATCCACAACCTAGTCTGCCTTGTACTCCAGTGTTTAGTAGTCTTGACCAGGGATTGCTGTGCTCAGTTAAGCAAAAACTGAGAAGAAGAGATTTCTCATCCCAAAGGTGCTGCTCGCTATGTGATTTATAGAACGTGTTATGCTTTGAAGAGATGTCCTCTGTTGCTACTGATACCAGCCCAATCTGTACACTGTGTGAACATTTTTCAAAGATGAAGCAATTGAGTAAATGTCTCTTGGGTTTCTCACAAATTAGACGGGACAAACAGTTCCTTAATTCATCTAGCCCAAGTTTGCCATTCCTTTTTTTTTCCCCCCACTAACTAAGAAAATGTCAACCCTTTTCTAGATACCAAAGACAGATTCAAATCTATAGTGTGGTTGACTTAAAGTTTTAAAACTACTTGATCCTTTCTTAAAGACTATTAGATTATTTTATGAGGTTGTGGAAGGTGATTTCTTTTAATTGATCTTGAAAAGGAAAACTTTTTTCTGTCTTGGTATTTTGTGCTTAGAAGCAACAAAAGAAAAGCTCTGCTAATCACAGTCAGTATGTGCATCTGGCTTTTCTTGGGGTTAGAAGCTGCCTTTCTGAAACACATCTTACTATTGAGAAAGGAAGGAAAAAATTGGTGTAAGCACAGCCATGCCTCTAAATTGATTATTCTTGTAGGATTTGCTCATCCTATTTTGGCTGTGTTATAAAACGCAATGGGAGCAATTCCAGCTCGAGCACATCACTCCAGCGTCAAGCAGCCCATGATGTCACGAGGAATTCCTTGTCGTAAGGGACGTCCCCCGAGGAGAGCGTTTGCTCTGCTGGAAAACGGCCATCCACCCACACGCTCCGTCTCCACCCAGCTACTCCGTCCAAATAACCAAACCAAAGGGAGTGCTTTGACTAATCGGAGCGAGTAGGAGTGATGCCATGACAATACAATAGTGCGTCTGCTGTAGACTGTTCTTGATTTGCATTTGATTGTTTGCAGTCCTACCCATCTGTAGCCAAAGGCAAGACGTGATAACCTGTCATGTTATATAAAAACATGTTTGGAAAAAAGTGGAGTAATGCAAGATAAACAGTGTATGCTCTCTGGGTCTGTTCTTCCCAAGGAGTCCTGAACTCATTCCACAAGTTGCCGGTTTCTTTTTACTGGAGGATTTCTTTCCAGATAGTTTCCATCTGAAAAAAAAAAAAAAAAGGAAAACCTATTTGAGTGAATAAAAGTACAGCTTATTGCAATTTGAAAAGAAATACTAAACAATGTGGAGCACTAACACAGAGTCAGGGCCTTAGCAAATGGACAGGAGAGCAAAAGAGTAAGTGGCATCAGTCACTCAGCAGTTGGACAGAAAGACTTCTGCTCAGTTGAGTCAGTAATGCTACCTCAGCTCATGTCACATGGACCATCTCTGTCTTCTCCTGTGTTTCTGTGGTGTTACGGTACTGAAAGTTTGAGCTGGAAACAGCAGAGAATCATGTCGTATGACTGGAAAAGTTCCCCTCTTTTGTTCAGCACATCCTTTGTTCTTCTATAGCTGATTGTCAATCATTTAAGTTATGCAATATAATTAACATACAGATAAAGCTCATAGTGAAATCTTGTTGGCTCTGTTTAAGCTTGTTTTGTTAGGATGTTTTAGGAGGTTTTCCCACCAACTGTATAACGTAGCCTCAGAGGGAGAGGGCTTTCTGTCCTATAAATACAGAGATGCAGAAATATAGACTGGAGAAGCTCTTGACAAATGGAGGATGAAATACTACCACACCTTAAAATTACCTCCAAGAGTCACGCTTTTTCAGGTAAGGTGAATAGTAAGAGGGTCAGTCAAAGTGGAAAGCGTGGAAAGTCTTGACTTCAGTCAGGGGAATGGGAGCTAAGCCTCACTTAAAGGTAAACAGTTGTAGATCCAACTTAATACTGAGTTGTCCCTCTGTTTTGGACTGAGCCCGCTTTACCAACAAGCCTAAAAATGTGACTTCTTCTTCTTCTTCTCTGAATAGAGAGCATGGTGTACTGTGACAGCCTGAGGACCTCATTCTCCATGAGGATACCCTGTGTGGGCCTTTTCACAGTTGTCCCAATGGGTTGAGACATTTTCTCTAGTGAATCTCTTGCAGCGTGATTTTCTTTACTCGTCCTTCCCACACTCCATGAGGTGCTTCATCACCACTGTACCAGCAGAGCAGTGATGAAAGTGGAGACACACAAACCTGCACTGCTGATGGTCCTGTTCCTTCATACGCAGTTTTATCCTCCCTGGGTTATTTCAGGATGGATGGCTGTACTGTAAAGCTGCCTGGTGAGTCTTCATCTCTTTGGTGTTATACCTGTAAAATACTAATTAGTTATGATAGGAAGGCATGGCTACATGAATTTATGCTGGCAGATGCGAATGAGCTCAACCCATCGTTTGAACTTGTTCCAGTCTTATTTGTACATGGTATCACCATGTTAATGCTGCCTGCAATCCGAGCAAATCCCTGCTGAGAGACAAGATATTTTAGCTGAAGCACGGCACTGCATGGACATGACTTGCCAGCTCCCAGATTAGACCTAGCTTGCATCCAGCCAATGCCAAGTGCAAAGCTGAAGAGCTGTAATTATGGACAAAATGGGGGTCTGCACGCTCATATGCATGTGCATCACGTGTTAAGGTTTAGGATCCCCTGAACTGTGGCTCTGGTGCCAGCTCATGGAAGCCTGTGAGACATCAGCTCATTTGTCTTTGTTTTGAAGTATCAGGTTTCTAATCCCTAGGTCTGAGAAGAAGGGCATGAAAATGCAAGTTACTTTTAACTGCTATGGAGATACACAGGCAATTCTCACCTGATTTGGTGAACTGCGCAGTCGCGATGGCATAACTCCCTGTTTGGCCATTCTGGCTCTAAAATTCACATACGGACTTTTGCTTTAGCTTAACCTCCTCCAAACGGGCTGAGCTAAACCAAAACCCAATCCTTCCGATGCAGTAAGAATTTCATTAGATCTCCATCAAGATAGTTGTAACAGTTTAAATTTACACCTCAAGTTGCTCTGATACGACTGAGTTCTGCGGCTGCCTCGTGTGTGTTTAGATAGTTTGAAAGCATAGCCATAGGTGTGGGATTGTCCTCTGCATGAGAAATGGGTGTTGGCTTCAAAATCCACTGTTCTTGGGGCCGTGCCAAGTCAATCCTAATGGAGTACCAGGTGCACTGTTGTGTGTATGAGCAAATATATGTGCGTGCGTGTGTAGAGACTTAAAGCTGAAAATAGGGATGGGCAAAGAATGCAAATAACTGTTGAAATAGAATTTTGCTTTTGCTTTGTTCAGAGTGAAACCTCACAAATTGGTTAATTTCCACCAAATCATTCTCTGAGAATAAAAACATGATCAATCAGGAGATATTTTGATTTTTCCTTTTAAAAATTGTGGCAGTTTTTTATCCTATAACATGTAATGCAAAGCTATTTTCAAATTCTTAGGTATTCCCACCGTCCTTTCTTATACACTTCAATGAAATGTATGTGAATGAAATGTGAATGAAACCGTATTCTCTGGCGGGCCTCCACCTCTTTGATTGCAACTGCTTTCTAGAGGGAGAAAGGGTCCCCTGACCTTTCTTCCCACAAGGGGAAAGGGAGAACAAGAGGCCAGCTTCGGTCCCAGGGAGGGCAAGGGGGCTGCACGTGTCCTGTCTGCACTAGCTAAGGCAGAGCAGTGAATAACCCACCAGAGCTGTCGGTGCTGGGGCACCGGATGGCACTTTGCTTCTCCTACCTGCGGAGGAGGCCTCTTCCCAACAGAGGGAGGCAAAAGATAGACAGCAGAGAGCTATTGCTTCAGTGGGAAAGAAGATATGTGTGGGTGTATAATGAGGGGGCTTTACAAATAATTCCTTGGTGATTATTCATTTTAAAGGGACGTTCAGTTGCTCTAGAGATATCCCACGGAGTACTTAATTTCTGGAGAAGTTTGGAGAATACAGGATTTTGATTCCAGTGCTTTTTTGTTTCCTGCCCAATAGCAAAAATCATTTTCATAATCTGCCCTGGGGATTGCACTGTGTCTAGTACACTGGTTGTGTGCACAGCCCATTTTGAAATACAACTTTTTTTTCTGAAACTGCAATTGTTCCAAGTAATAATACCTTCCCTTCAGATTTTCATTTTTCAGAAGTGACCCACCCACTATTGAATAATAAAGTTTGATAACCATAGTTTCTCAGATAACATGCAGTGAGCTGCCAATATTGCTTTGGGACTAAATCAGGAAACCACTGGCTGGTGTTATGAAGGAGTCAGTTATCCAAATGGGATCATCTACCCTTAAAATCTTTTAAATAAGAATGTGGGTTAGAGATCACCTTTTTTGAACGTCTTGGATTAAAAATGAAATGAACATACAGATTTAAAGAACAGAACAAAACACATCCATTTCCAGGTCAAGAAAAATTGTGTTTCAGTCCAGAGTAAATTAAAATCACACACTTATGTGAAATCCACAATAAAGAAGGTTTATAGTGGAAACATTGACTGACCTTTAACAATAGCAGCGAGGCCAGCTCTGCTGTAACAACAATTGGAAATAACAGGCGGTAGCGTTACAAGGCTATATAGGCTAGGGCAAGGTCTTTCCTTAATCTAGCCTGAACATTCAAAGAGAAAATCCCAGAGCGGTTGACTGAATCTCATCTTTTTTCCATTAATTGGCCGCAGCATAGTACTCTGAAGTTGACAGAAATAACTGCTGTGATATTAGCCCAAGTCTAAGCATTGCCAAAAGACATTTTATTTCAAACCTCTCTGAATTACAGTATAATTTCCTATATTGCTTACCTAAGAGACCAGGAAGTTGGCCGCCCATCTGCTTAGCGAAAGGCTCCTAGATTCATATGACATAAAACTTTATTTCTCCTATCTGTGGAAAAATGAAGTCAGGGCATTTCCAACTGGGATGAGGATATGGGATGGCAGATTGAGCTTAGAAAGACTACAGTGATCCAGTTTTCAGGTTCAAGGCCCTGGCTGCCACTGCAAGCATCTCCTGGAGACTGCACAGCTGGAAACAAAAAGAGCCAGCTCCTGGATCTTCTTGCTCTACACCACCTCTGCCCTTGCAGGTAGGCTCTTCCTTTCCTTTCTCACCAACGTGCGGATGGTGTGAGGAGGCAGAGACAAGCTATGGGGAAAACAGTGTAGTGACATGTAGCTCTTGTGCGGTAGGATAATTTGAACCTTATACAGGGGCCACAGTTCAGGTCTTTGTTGTATTCCTGGCTCTGGAGCGTGTGATGCTGCAGGAGATACATCAACAGTCCCGCTCCTGTACAAGACCCAAGCTCTCGAAGACAAGGTTGTCTCCTGCTCGGTGGCTGCTGCTCCCTAGCAAAATGGATCTCAGAGCTGCAGCCGACAGACAATTAGTAATAACAATGATGTTCCCTGATTATGATGGAACTTCAGCTTTTTGGGATGGTCTAGATTAGTATTCCTTGCAATAATTTAAAGGCATACATGTGTTTCCATAGCAGAGCTTGCTCATTTTCTGGGAATGTGTTAGGCAGTTCCACTCATCCAGATGTTTAATATTGTTAATGACCTGCAGCTAAGCCTCTCAGACAATTCTAGTAGGACTCGTTCATCTTGTTTCCCCAAGAATATAAAACGCTGTGTAGTAGGTACCATTCCAAGGGCCAAACTCAGAGGTGAATATAGGTGAGTTTAAGCAAGTTGAAATTCAGAGGCCATCTAGATTAGTGCAATCTACTGCTTTACTTGAAGACCTTTCAGTTATATATTCAGCACATGTACTCCCTGAAGGCCTAAACTTGTTGAGTTAGACTTTTTTGGAGTCACTCGGCCAAATTAGAAGATGTTGTATACATTATATTCATCTGTCGCATTCATTTCCATTTCCTGCAGCTATTTCTGTACCAAAATCTTCAAAGGTACGAGATATAGTATCCTCTCCCCTAAAATATTTTATCCTTCTTTTTGGTTTTATGCAACAATTTAAATTCCCTTAGATGTTGGTATAGTGCTTAGCTATAAAGGAGTTTAAGTTAAACATTGTGTGAAAGTGATAATGCTAGTGCAATGTGAAGCTTACTGTTGTATTAATGTAGTTGATTCATTATTACTTTGGCAAAGAATCCTTGATGTAAGAGAGATGGCTTGATCAAACAGAGTAAATGCTACATCTCAGCCACCTGTCCTCCCACACTGTCTCTTTCCACCAAGAAGACGTTAAGCCCCTGCAAGGCATAAAATATTACGAGGGTTTTGTAAAAGGCAAGAATTAGAGATGTCTGCGCTGCTTGTATTGCAAAATACTTGAATGTTACATCAAATATTTGGATCTTAAGTGTTCTCTTGATAGAAAATTAATTGCAAATCTAATGGCATGAAATTTGTGTTTGAAAAGAAAACCAGCTGCTTAAAGTTTCAAACTTGCGTCCTGATTTTGCATGTCTTCATTGTTGCTTGGCCATTCTGATGGAATTTAACATCTGATGCTCAGTAGCAGCTGGTCCCCGAGATTCACGACCTTTTAGTTTGGATACACAGGGCACCACAACAATTATGACTAGGAATGCTGTCTGTATTTTTAAGAAGTAGAACATAACATATGTTACTTTAAATGTTTCTGTCTAAAGTGGATATTCTCTTGTTGTGGATAGAAATCCAGAAGCACATCGAAATTTATCTGAAAGTTAACCCTTGATAGAATGGTAATGTTTCCTATTTCATTTAATAATGTTAAATATATGTATATCTTAAAACTTATTATTAAGATAGCTGCTGTTTTTCAGTATTCCTACTTATGCACATTACATTTACCGTATTTTATATACCTCATTTTTTATATCAAGAATGTCAACTCACCTTGAGAAAGAAATCAGGAGCATCAATGGATAAATACAGTGTGATACAAACTATAATGCATGGGAGTTTATGTCAAGAATATAATTCTTGCAGGAAGCTGGATTACATTCCTAATACAATTTTAGAAATTACTGCTCAATCACTGTAAATATTAGTAAGACCGAACACCAGTAATGAAGTTCTAGGTTTTTGAAAAACCATGTGCATGTACTTTTTCAGCTGTAGAGACAATTTTTAAATCAAATCAGAATAAAATAAACTGAGAATTGCCTATTAAACTTCATACACTGATATTCTATCTTTAGTATTTTTTGCAATATTTTCCAGGTCTTTTCTCTAACAATCTAGATGTGGTATCAACTTTTTTTCTTTTTTTCTCGTGGGTGCTTGAGTATCTTTAAGGTAAGACACCATTTCCAAAGGACCGATGAATTATATGCATTTAATATGTTACCATAGAACACACAGTAAGTAGTGGTAGGTGTATGATAGAGAAAAACAGTCTTGGTTGCATACTGGGATTATATATATATACACACACATGCATATATACAAACATATATATATGTAAAAGAATATTCTCTGCGTAAAGTCTTCCAAAGTCACAAAATAAATGCCATATTTTTCCGACCAACACCTGTTGCACAAGCATTGACAATCTATGTAACTCCCATTGGCTTTCACTGGTAAAATATAAGAGTAGATGGAAATTATTTGTCTGATTCCAGTCTTTCCAGCTACCTTGCTTGAAGGCAAGCCAGAAATATTAAGAAAAAAGAATTATTCTTGCCAGAATCAAGAAGGTGAATAGATATAGGAATTTGGAACAAAAGCAAGGCAAATATAAGTCTTTTGACGATGCAGTTCTGCTCCAAGTTTAGGGCACGGATTCAAAATATTCTATTGCCTGAACTCTTATGCCCTGGTCCCTGGAAGGCAGCTGTTCTCCACCTTACAGTTTAAAAAAAATTAAATATTAAAAAAAAATTAAAAAGAGTTGAACTGGCAGTAGTTTACTCATTCAGATCCTTTGCTATCCTAGTCACTTAGGTAGCAGGATTGTCATTCAGGTGCTGTATGAGTGCTGAGTCTTTTTACATACAAGAAAAGTCATAGCTGGAAGGAATTCACACAGCTCTCAACGTATTTGATGTTGAAATCTCTCAGCTCTGTCCAACTGCACTAAACACAGACGAGAAATCTGAAATGGGATCCAGTGTTCACCCTTAAAAGGTGCAAAATAAAACTTCTGGTCCGAGAAAATTTATACAAAGGTAATATAGTATTTCCGTGCTTTCCTACACTTCTAATCCTGGGTCGTGCATAAAAGTCATCAGTGGCCCAGATCTCTGTATCTGCCTATGCAGCTGGAAAAATAGACTAATTACCTTGAATAAAATCAGGGATAAACCAAACTGAAATCAGAACTGATCTGAGATGAAAGGAGAGCGGGCAATTCATTGTTAGTGATTTTGAGCACCTCTTAACTTTTTGACCTGGGCATGATTGCGCTCTTTCTTCAAAAAGCAGGAAGTACAAGATAAACCTCACATGAAAACCTCTTCCTGTGCCATTTCTAACCTAATTTTGTTGACAAACCATATGTATACATTCTGACTTGGAAATGTCAAAATGTTTATTTTCAGTCAAAATGTTTCAACATTTCAAACTAAAAAAAATGTTCTGAACTTTTGATTCGGTGGAGAAAAAGCTCTGGATGTTTAATCTCGATTTGAAATTAAAATCGTAATTTCCTGAGGTGGACATCTTGATTTTGGTTTTTTTTTCTTATCAGATCTATTCGATGCTTTATTGCACTGCTGTCCCTCGGATGTGCGCTCTCAAATATCTGCCAGCCTTTCAGCTTACGCATCTGCTTAGTGCTGTGCAAATGCAGGTTAGACGTGTCCTGTTGGGTGACTACTCGGTTTTGTGAATAGTCACATAAATAATAGGCAGCTGAAAGGCTGGATTCGGGCTGACTGAGCATCTAACCAGTAACTGAGGTTTAAAAAATGCCAGAGAGTCTTAAAAACTTGCATGTGTTTAAGCTGATTCTGATCTAGCTTATACCTGTTTATAAAAGCTTTAACTCTGGTTATATTTATTCAGTTACTGTAGATTTACATTACCATAAATGAGACAAGGATTTGGCCTATTTTTTTTTTTTTCCTTGTTTAAACAGAAACTACTCTCTCTTCCTTTTGGATGGGACAGGTCGCTTTCTGACTTCATTAAACTGGTTGTGTTTGGATTGAGGGGAAGTCTACGTTTCCATGACTGGGTACTTGGGGTATTTTTAGCAGTTTACCCACAGAAGCAACCCTCTTGAGCAACAGGCTGAAGTCTGGGATAATTAGACGGTGCTGAGGATCCTTCCTTCGGGATCGCTCTGGCTAGCTGAACGTCAGCGTGGGCGATCAGCGCTACAGCAGCAGAGACGTGTTAATTATAGCCTTCAGATCTAACCTTTCTGGAAGGACATCCTTTTCATTGTAAAAGCCCTTTCTGTAAAAGACCTGGGGTTTGCATCTTGAATTCATCATTTGTGGCCGACTTTGAAGTGGAGGAGACAGCACTGTGCATTTAATAATACAATCTACAGGGCACCGGCTGGACAGGGAATACTGAGATGGCAGGAGAGGAGAGGCCTTTGCTACAGTGTGCTCTCAACAGGGATGATCTTCGGCAAGCGAACGCTGCTGTAAACATTTAGGAAGGAATGGGTGGCGTGCCAGCAGGGTTTGTGAGTGATATACAAGGTGCACGCTCAGCTTTCGGCTTTGATTAATGTGTGCAAGAGATACAGGCAATCGATTGCTGTCATGTTAATATTAATTAATGAGCAGCAATGCCTAGCTCACAGCGTCTGATAGTGGAGACCTGTTAATTCACTTACTGCCAAGGTTTGCTTTAGCAGATGGAAAAGGATTATTTTACCATATTTTCAATGGCAATTCAAGTCTATTTTTATCTCTCTTTTGGCTTGCATGAAAGGAGACTGCCACCTGTTTTTTGCAGGTTGTTTTCAACGCTGCAAGCGAGATTCAAAATTGGCCTAGTTAGTGCTTTATGGAAAACAAATTTGCTGCTCTAGCAGAGAATAATGAAAGTATCCAGGTCCAGTGCTGGCGACCGGCCCTCTGTGGTTGTATGAACTCTGACTCCGGCGAGCTTTTCTGGGTCATCAGGATCCCCACTGCTGGTAGCGCCGTCTGCTCCGTAGGCTGCTCCTGCCTCCCGATTTTGACATGAAGCGCAAGAGAATGGAGGGGGTTGGGTTACTGTTTGCATGGCTCCATTCAGTACTGACTTAAATGTCTGGGAGAGTAAGGATGATTTAGCAGAAGATCTAGAGAGTTGCAGTGACTTTTGGGAACATTAAACTTTTTAGGCGGACAGCCTTTAACAGGGAGTTACTCACTTTCGATCTCCCTGGGGTTTAGCAGTGTCTGGTTTTAGAGTTTACCATTCTCCACTCTTCATGTTAGTGTGGACTGTATCTTTCTGATATGAATAGCCCTTAGTTTTCCTTACCGTGGCCCTGACCTGGACATCTCTGAAACATCGTCACCAAGGCAGCCCAGTGGAAGGCTGTGTTTTGCTTCAGTTTGCGTAAGTCAGAGAGGCCCAAGTTCATATCCCTTCCCACAGCCTCAGGGGGGTGGCCACCTTCTCCAGCTGCTCGTAGAGCTCCTCCATATGCCACTTGAGAAATTTAAGAGCGAACAATCTTCAAAGAGACTTGTGACGTTCTTGCCTGAATCAGGAGCTCTTATAGTCAGGTGAGAGGTTCGCAGCCTCTCTAAGATGCATTTAGATCCATTTCCCTCTTTCAACTTACTTTCTCACTGATTTGGTAGGTGTTACATATGACTGTACTTAGAAGCACCTGACTCAGAGCTCCTTTTGTTCATCACCAGGAACTCCACCAGAAGAGCTACATCAGAGCTCGGCAGTGATGTTATTTATTCTGGCTTCTCTCATGGTGACTTTCTGGGTGGGTTTTTTTTGTTTGGTTTTGATTTTTTACTATTCAATTGTTAGGCTCTTTTCTCAGTTTGTACTTCTGGATCTACTGAAGAAGTATGAGCTCCCATATATCATGGGTTTTAAGCCCTCTTGCACTAATTAACTTATGATTTCGTATTCAATTTCACTAAATTTGGTACTTGTTTTACTGTAAACACCCATTTGTTCCACTGGGTAGCACAGCTCTCTGAACATCTGGGAATCATCATGTGTCATGAATGACATGATGTATCCTCACTGTCAGACCAGCACAATGCTAGATCTGATGGATGGAAGAAATGTGTCAGGGTGAAGATTAATATACACTTTGGTTTGCGACTTGTGACTCACAGGGTAAACTTCATTCTCTCTTTGATGGTACGAATCCAAGATCTGCTTTTTTCCTCTCCCATTTTGGTCCTGGTTTATAACACAGAAGCTGGCACTAATGAGACTAGAGCTTTTGCTGGCTGATCAGACCCTTCACTTCTGCCTGGACCAACACGTCTAAATAAATCCTCTCTTTGTATGCCACAGCTGTGCTCAAGGCTCTCTTCTGGAGAAGGTTTGCTACCCTTAGGCTAGGCAACTGATAAGAATTTGGTAATATTTGCTCCTTGCTGTGTCTTTGGAAGTGCACACGGTACAATATCCTCTTTGAGTGCCCTCTGGCTGGAGGATTAAAGAACAACCTCTTCTGACAAAGCGGGACAAAACAAAGGTATCAATATTTGATTTTCCCATTAAAGTTTCCTACTGATATCTCTTTAAAATACCTGTTTGTTCATCGTCCCTGCATACCCATGCTTCAGCAACATCATGAAAAGGCCCCTTGGGAAGCAGCAGGATGGCGTCTTAAAGGGAGGGTTGTAACTTAGCTTTCTAACACATGGATAGATGCAAGTCATGTTGTAAGAAGCATATTTTTACAAGCATAACTGATACCGCAGGAAAGAAAATATACAATTTCTGGGTGCGGGAGCACTTCTTCAGGCACACTAGATCTAGGCAGGGTTTTTTGCTGCAGTCACTGGTTGCCTCTCAATTGTACCATGAAGCAGATTCATAGCATCTCCTTCAAGAGCTGTTCATATATGTTGCCTTGGGAGAAGAACAGCCTGGAATATGAATCAAAGCCACTCACAAGAGCAGTGGCCACTCATGCATGCACATGTGGGCTGTCCTCTGCCCAGGACACCACGGGTCCAAGTAGGAAAGGGATTTTATTTTTTTTCTGGTTAGCAAAAAGACATTAAGCTCCAAGTACCTCTTGTGGGGAAATAGAGAAGGCAGCCAGGGAGAGCCTACAGGCAGGGCTAGAGCTCAAAGAAAGCCTGGAGTTTCAGCAGTTTGTCCCCAGACTGGCTTGAGCAAGGGCTTCAGTCTGGCCAGTGGCAGCACCAGCAGCAATGAGGAAAGTCAACGCTGGGTCCCCTTTACATTTCACACAGAACAGAAATTAGGGACTGAGACACAATATAAGGGCTGTGCAAAGCTGAAAGCTGCAGAGTGCAGAAACAGGTGCAGAAACATTCATAAATTTCTAGACAGAAGCTCTGGGAACATGAAAATATCACTGTCTTCAGTTATACTCTTATTGGGTTTTTTTCCTCCTCCCCCCACTCCCCCTTTATTTTTTTTTTTTTATCTTGGT
>NW_008795672.1:2627934-2634634 GCF_000699145.1 Aptenodytes forsteri | reverse complement strand
AAGGGATAAGTGTTTTGGGGGGTGGTTTGTTTTGTTTTTTTTTTTTTTTTTTCCCCCCCCCCCCCCCCCTTTTATATCTTTTACCTAGAGTCCTGGATTTTTCTGATTTGATTTAACTTTTTAAAGCAGATTTCCCTTTCTAGGGACTGCATTAACTCTACTTTCAGCCTGCTGTATCACTATTCATTATTACATATTTGGTGAGCAGGAAAAAAAATTGAGAAATTATTAGAGGCTGTTCAGAGTTGAAACTGTTGTGATGGTCATTAAAAGGGAAATGTGGCATTTTGTCTGTGAAATTTGTCAGAATGAGGCCAGAGACAAGTGAGCAATAATGAGGCTCTTGAAACCGGTCTGCAGGTGCATAGTGGTAAAATAATAGGCAGGTGCAGAGAGCTAGTCTTTAATCAGAGTCTTGGCAGGGATCTTGTCAGGGTCTGCCCTGTTTGGCTTCTGTGCAAAGGAGAAAATTCAGCGGCAAAGGACTCAAATGCAAACTGCAACTTATGCTTGTGCGCCACAGAAGGTTCAGGGGGTTTTCTATTTTCTTTTCAATGCACTACCGTCTTAGAAAGCTGAAGGCTTGTTCCTTGTAGCAGGAATAAATGAGTATGGCTAGCAGGAATAAAGGAGTATGGCTCCTTGTCCTTCTGAGGATAGCTGGCTCTAATCTAGAGATGAATGCATATGTCAACATTTTCCATAAATACTGCAACTTAAAAAAAAAAACCATTTTCAGAGAAATTTGCTCTATCAACAGTTGTGATTTATTTTGAGTTCCTTACCAAGTATTTGAGCAGGTGAAGTAACCTTTGTGTCTCATTCAAGGATTATGCAAGGTCCTAGACAGCCTTGGAAATGATTGGAAAAAACGTAATTTTAACATCACAAATTGCAGTGTTTTGTTTAACAAGTGTGTACCAAATTAGGACAAAGAGTAAAAGTATTGATATCTTCTGTGTTCTGGGAAAAGTGAAGGCGAAATAAGTAAGCGGCAAGAAAAGATTGTGTCATATCATGGGAGATACAGGGGAACAAAGCATACAGCTGATCCAGAACTGCATTTTCTACAAAGCATCTTTGTGCCTGAGGACTCTGATTCCTGAGCCGAAGCAAGTAGCGCTTCTTCCTGACCTCCCTAGCAGAGCTGTCCCACCACTTCCAATCTTTCCCCCGAAAAATGTTAACCCTCTCTTTTTCTCCTCTCAACTGCCTCCTGTCACCCTGGATAAAATTCCAGTTTCAAACAAGGAAAAGTTTTGTTTGAAACCAGGGCAGTGAGGAAATGAAGATTAGCTCAAACCATAAGCTCCTGTGCCAAAAATTCAGAACATACTGAAAAAAACTATACCTATAGCCTGTGTGTCCGGCCAAAACTAATCATCCCAGCTCTACAGCTGAATTTCAGCAACCACAGCCCAGACGTACTGGCTGTGGTGAACTTTCAGACAATAACTACTTTTAGCTATTACCAATTGCAAAAATTTAATTAGTGACTGCTCATTTTAAGACAACTGCAAGTCGCTTGTTGACAATTTGTAAAAAGAATGATGAATTGCCCTATTCATTTATTCAGCCTAATCTCCATAGCATGTCACAGTCTGCTGCCTTCAAGCACCAAACCTAGAGCCTCTGCTGCAGCAGCAATTTGTCTTTGTTGACCTGAAGGTTCAGAGGCAAGACCTACGAAGGATGATGTGCAAAAATTTGTCACGTATATACCACTGTCACAAAGCCCCTCTTTGGATGCTCTCCATTTCCATCCACCAAACCGATGAGTCCACAAGTTTTTGTTAATGAAACTCCGTAGTTCAACTGTTCACAACTCCCTAGATCTTGACTGCACTACACTACTTGGTGACCTGACAACACTAGGGTTTTTAAACCAGACGTTTTCCCTTCCTCGCTCGCTTGTGGCAAGTCTTAGTGTCTTCTAAAGATGGATGTCATGATGGTTTGTGTGTCCTATTATATTCAGTCATCCAAGGGGTGATGCAGTTTCTTGCCATGGGGAATGACTAGGGTTGAACCCTCCCAGCTTGCTGTGAAGCAGCACCCAGGACCCAAGACTTTCACAGTGGCTAAGAGACTGCCTTAACTGGCGACCTGTCAGGTACTCGGGTGTGAACTTTCTCTCTGCTACTCTTACCTTTGAGGGGAGGGCATGCTGCAAGCTGGGGCAAAACTAATGTGGCTATCTGATCGACAGAGAAGATCTACAGCTCTACACCCATCCATATGGGCACAAAACTCACCGCATGCCTTGCAAGGGGGATTCTTGGAGCTGCTGTGAATCGGTCTAAGCGGCAGGTAGTTCAGACCCCCTACATCTTTAAGCCCAAAGGGCACTGCAGGAATCTTCTGTGTGGTCTAGCCTCTACGACATTATTAGTAGGGGTTATACTTGTCCTGCTGGCTTGTTTGCAGTAAGAGCTGTGTGGTCTTCGAAGTGCTCTTTGAAGTTAATGCAGAGTCACGAGGACAGAATTAAGATGAGCTCAGAGGGGCTGATTTCAGGTGAAGCTAGAACATCCGGGAGTATAACAGGTCTCAGTGCTTGCTTGCACGTATCATCCACAAAAGACAGAAAACACATGATAAATTATAGCCATGCCTGAAAAGTAGTGTGTAAAAATATTTTAGTTGAGATTAAATTTCTGTTAGCAAACATCTCTCAGAGGCAGAGAAATAAAAGCTTGGAGTACCTACACCTGAACTATACCAGGTTACTGTGTGCTTGCTATGCTTTTGGGGCAAGAGAAGGAGCGTGAATATCCAGCAAGCCTGGAATCTAAAATCTTTGACTAGTTTTGGTTTCTTCACGTTCAGCTGGTTAGGGTGTAATACGCATTTTCAGATCCCTACTCTGCTCCAGAATTTCTGGCATCTCCTGGGAAAGTAATTCATCTTCTCCACGTCTCAGTGTTTCATATTAGATGAGGACGTCAGCACCACAGTGGGCCAAAAACTCTGAGGTGCTCACGCTAAAGTTATGGGAGCTACAGAAGTGTTAAACACTGTGGTTTGTATTATTTTTCTGTTGCTAAGGTGAATGTAATCATCAGCCATATCAGTACTCAATTTCAGTATATAGTAAATGATAACCACTTCCAAGAACACTTCCAGTAGGGCCAACTAGTGATGGGCTCTCAATTATCTCTACTGCTCTATCCTGATACTATATCATGGCTCATAGATCCCACTGGATCAAAGTAGTTCCTTGGCAAACATAGGGTAAGGGAAATTTGGGTGTCTGAAGAAAGGTAAAAGGTGTGTGTGCGGCAGGGGGAGAAGCAGAAGCTATTTGCTAACAGGGTTTGATTATAGCAGCAGAAAGGAAGCCACTTTATTCCAGGAATAGTATTGTAAGGATGCTGGTCCTGCAGTTTCAGGCAGAGAAACACCTGAAGGGATTAAGATAAAACGGGATTGTTCGGCACACTTTCTGCAGACAAGCAAAAGGAAGGAGAAAAGTTAGCAGTGGCTCTTGAACTTTGCCAGTGTGCAACTTAGTTACAAACAAGGGGAAAAACACTTCTATAGCTATCCCATGCGGATTTAGGAGAGCTGGTAAAAAATATACAACTTAGACTCCATCAAGTTTCTGATCAGTGTTTATGAGGATAAATTAAAGAGTCTGCAGAAAATGGCCTTTCCTGTGAAAGTGAACATACAACATTTTCCTCCATTGCTACTCTTCTCTAATCCACCTGGTAACCCTCTCTCTAAAGGCTGCCTCTCCTCCCATGCTGTACAGAGCATATGAGTGTGGAAGGTAATATTTTTCTTCCTAAGTGCAAAGTTCAAGTTTCTATTATAGATTGCTTTGTAAGGTAACTTCAAGAAATGACAGCAAGTATTAATAAAACCTGCTTAATTGATATTAGCATAAATGTAAAGCCAAGTAATATTATCAGTATCAATGCTGGAACAGTTCCATCACATGCTCTTCACATCTCTCTCTATCTCTTTCAGGTGATCTCAAAGGAGAACGCTCAGGGGGAATTCAGGGACCAAAGATTTAATGGTTGCAGTTTTATAGTCTTTATCAGATCATCAAGGCTGTAATCGAAAGATAGGAGTTATCACCTCCAAGAGTTCTGTCATCTCAATCAACCTTTGAGGGAAAATCATCGCAACAGAGCCTCTGGTAAGTCTATGAATTAATCCAGATTTGGAGAATGTTATATAATTTGTGTTATGTTAACACCTGCAAGCTCTAGTCATGGATCAGGAATTTTCTGTGATAAAAACTCTAAGAAAGCAAAATGAAAATAAAGTCCTTTTCCCAAAAACCAACCAAACAACCAAACAACCCTAAAGGGTGGTGTGTAATATAGGCCATTTCTCATATGTGTTTGTTGCATAGCATCATTACGGGATGCTCATTTGATGTGTAGAATCAACCTTGTCTCTGCAGGGAGCTAGAAACTCTGGAAATTGGGATAATCCCAGGCTTCTCCTGTGGAACAGAGGACTTGGAGAATGTACATGTCAGCATGTATCTAGGTGGTTTGATTAAGAGGGAAGCGGTCATTGGGACTAGAGATGATTGGTCATTAGGAATGTCTGTCTTTAATCTCCTTTCCTGACAACGTGTACTAAGCGCTGTTACGTGATGAATACTCATTGTGGACCCTAGTACAACAACCATTAATCTGTAGATTTAATTCATTTCCATCTCTTTATCTAATTTAGTGGGAAGAGGTTAGAAAGATATTAGAAAGAGGAGCACGGGTGGGTGCCTGTGGACTTTGCAACCCTGGCCATTAATGTTGTACTGGAGCACTTTTGGAAACCCAGTCCTTCCTCCGCTGCAGAGTTCAGAGCTGAGTTGCTGCGACTCTTTCCCTGATTGTCTAAAATAGAACATGCGCTAATTCAAGTTGTGGCCAGCAACAGCAGAGAGGGAAAAGGCAGTTCAAAGATTCGGTCCTGCTCAAGCGTTATCTGTGATTATGCACTGCATCCCCTGTATTAGCCATCCGAAACAGATGTCTACTCCTATCGGAACTGTCCACGTTGATAGCGAGGGTGCTGTGGGAGCATGCTTACTGTGCGCTTGGCTGGGTACTGCACATCTGGTCAAGGTCTTGAGCTTTATTTCTCTTTTGCCTGATTTGGAACTTCAGAAGCTTATACTCAGTATTAAGCCAAAGGCTGTCTTTGTTCCATGAGGCTGCCCCAGCTGGAACCTGTTGCTAGTTGACACAGTCAGATCTTATATTGAGACTATTATATTCTTTGGCATATTACACTGCGTTTACATCTTTTAATTCACCCCAGTAAACAGATGGGTTGTTTTAAGAACCATGTGTAAGAGCTTTCATTAAAACCATTACAGGACACCAGATGGGGATCATAGAATCATAGAATCATTGAGGTTGGAAAAGACCTCTAAGATCATCAAGTCCAACCGTCAACCCAACACCACCATGCCCGCAGAATAGACAGCAACAGGGCCGCTTGCTGCCATGCTGGACTTCTTGCGACACGTTCAGAAGTGCACAGCTCTTCTTGCCACTCAACTTGTCTGCTTTCCTGCATCGTGGCGACCCAAACATTTCTGGGTTTGAGTTATATTTTTACGCACCAGTTGCCAGTTTTTGCCAAGCAGGGTGAAATGCATCTGGATTTCTTCATCTGAGTTTTCCAGATCACGTCATTTCTGAATTATGCTTGCTATGGCAAATATGATTTTGGGAGGGGTGTTTTATGACAAAGAAATGGCAAACGAAATGAAAATGAAAGCTTTTTCCCAAAAAGTTCACTCTTCAGTTTTGCTTTTAAGTAAACAAACAAGAAAGGAATTGGCTGAGGATTTTCAATGCCAGAGTCACTTAAGAGACAAGACTCATCAAAGAAACAGTGTCACTGAGGTGTTCTCAAGTATACTAGCATCTTAAGTTCACCAGCATCTAGAGAGTGTGCCAATGGTCTTAAAAAAGAGAGTGGTATATTTCAAAAAGGAAGTAGATTAGTGGATCTAGTAAATCTTGACCTATTTGGTTTAGATGTTTCACTGAAACAGATTAAAAAAATCTCTGATCTGTAGGGTTTGGGCTGGCAGTCTTGTGAACTAGATTCTCCTGTTAGGTGCTTCCCCTGCCACAACAGTTCCTGAAAGAGTGCCAAAATCTTTGTGACAGTGTGACAGTGGTTGGATTTTTTTTTTTTTTTAAATAATGAATCTGACATCTGCTAGAGCGAACGCAATAATTAATTAATAGTATTTGTTATAATACTTGTGCTGAATAACAGAATTCCTAAAAAATGGAGGTTCAGGGCCACAGGGGCTGAATCTATTTTCACAAATAGATTTAGGGTACATTTAGTAATATCAAAACAGCTCATTTCTGTCAGATGTCAGCCTTTCCTGTAGGTTAAAACACAATGTTTTGCTGCGATATTATCAAAAGATCATATGTAATCTTTGGTTTTGAAATTATTTTTACCTGAAAAATGTCATGAACTTTAAGAGGTTTTCAGAAGGGTAGTAACGTGAAAGGAAACTAAATAAAACAATCGAGGCTCTGAACATGAATTTATTTTAACATTTTTTCTGAATGGAAAAAATACTATGTTTTGGTTCAACAACAGAACCCCCGAAATCTGTTCTAGGCCAAGGATAGCATGGCTATAGTTTCCTGTATCTACAAATATTTGCTTCAGTTTTTTTTATAACTTCATAATAATATGC
>NW_008795672.1:2574179-2627231 GCF_000699145.1 Aptenodytes forsteri | reverse complement strand
TTATGTTATTTTATCCATCTGATTGACAGCTAATACAACCACTTGTTTATGTTTAATTTTGCAGATTCTGTAAATTAAACCTTTTCTAGCCGAGAAAAGAAAAATTAAGAATTTCTATTTAACATACCTATCACAAAATTTGAGTAGTTCAGCATTTCGGTGGAACTGGAACTCTGTAATTTTTTTCAGCTGAAATTCTGTTCTTGGGATAGGGATGAAATACTGAAATTCTTAAAATCAAAATATCCCGGTTTTGCTTGTTGATGTGACTGAGAAGTGATTCATTTTCAATCCTGTGAACATTAAACTGTATTTAGCTATATGTATTCAGGGGCATGCCATGTCTTAAGGCAGCTTGAGAGTCTGATCAACTCATTCTTTCCTATAAGTGTGGTTCACCGGCTGGTCTTTCCCTTATGTACCCGCACCCAACTGATTCGTGTAACACCTAACATCAGAGTTAACCATCCCTGTGTAGCCTCATGGGAGGCAAAGCATTCTGTGGATTCTGGCCTGGTAGGAAGAAAAATATTTGAATACCTGTTCAGTATAGACCTGCACTTCAATAAATCAATGGACTTTTAGATTTTAGGTTTAAACGAAAATCTCTAGTGCATTTCAGAAGCTTACACTACTGAACTATGCGACTTTTTCTAAAGATAAAACTTCAGCTCTAGAAGTCACCTATTTTGCCCATCAGGCTGTTTTAACTGTTTTTATAACTCTAGATGCTCTCTCCTTGCTACATTATCTGAAATTCCTGTCTTCAAACTAGTCCTGGCAGTGTGAACTGAGAGTCCCAGCTGCTCTCTCCCCAGGAGCACATCAGTGGAGATCTGCATCCACAGGAGCAAGCACGTAAACACAAAGGCTAGCACGCAAACCTTACCTCCTGGTGAACTTTGCTATTTGCTAATTTATCCCTGTTCTAAGTTTTCTCTTGTGTTTGCCTTTTTCTATGATTTCTTCCTGTAAAGTCTGTGTGGGCTGGCTTCTAGTTCCCGTTCAGTGCAATCTTCTAATACAGCAGTTTCACCTCCAGCTTTGAACATAAATCAGCAGAAACGTCCCACAGGTTCCTTGCGTTCTGTTAGGGGAAGGAAGGGGGAATAGTGCAGATATTGAGCTAATGCTATCAAGCTGCCTAAAGCGAGAGAAGAGATTGATAAGCGAAAGCATTGTATTTATGCTTTCTGGCATATAGCATAGCACAAGTCCTATTTGAATTCTTCAGAAATTAGTATCAGATGACTTAGGAACTTCTGGCGTATTTGAATCTTAAGTGGTTACAGATAGTTTTGCTCAGACTTTCCTTCAGTTGTTATATGTGCTACTTCTTTCTATTTGTTTGAAGGCAGGTTGGGAGGGTCTACAAATTCTCAGGAGAGGAGAAGAAAATTCTGCTCTCACTGAGGCTGAATGGCAACAGGGAGGCAGATCTACCTGAGATCAGTGGTAGCCTCCCTTCTACGCGTGCGTGTGCATCTGTGTAAGCTCATGCAGAGAGATTTAATTTGCCTGTGTGACTATTCAGTCTGACGTTGCCTTTACTTTCCAAATATGTGAGCCTGGCCTTGCTGCCACCGTGATGTGTACATGGTAGACACCTGGTCAGGTAAAGGGTCAACTTCAAATTAACATAGTTTTTGTCTTCAGAAATGGGTTATTGTATGAAGCACCTGAATGAACACTTTAGAAAGAGTAGAGAAAATGAAAAACGCAAAATAAAAATTACTTTTAGAAAGTTTAAGGCATTGCTGTCATCAGAGCACCATGAAAAGTATGGTGCAAAGGGTGCCCCAAGATGACTGTCAATGGGTGAATCAGTGCCTAGGCACAGAGTAGAGGACAGTGGGTGCCAGTGCATTTCCCATGAGGATGGGAAAGGTGTTT
Organism: Aptenodytes forsteri; assembly: GCF_000699145.1. Classification (NCBI taxonomy): domain Eukaryota; kingdom Metazoa; phylum Chordata; class Aves; order Sphenisciformes; family Spheniscidae; genus Aptenodytes; species Aptenodytes forsteri. The sequence goes on along the minus strand of NW_008795672.1, from coordinate 2,625,338 downwards.
TTCCCCTTAGACCCGACTACATACTGCCATGAATGTGTCTCAGTGGTTGGGCACACTCTCTCCACCACAATGAGGACAGCTCAGAGAGCGTTTCCTTCCTTCTTTTGGAAACAAATTTTTTGTTTGAATTGCCTGCATCTGGGCTGGGAGCTAAGCCTGCACCCTGATGGGCAGATGCCCACTCAGCCAGGTGTTTTGGACATGAAACCTGTTCCCCTTCTGCTCTACTCCCACCCAGCAGCAGCTGAGGCCCACCACAGCAGAGGTCTGCTCAACCTGCCTTCCCAGGGGCTCGCAGAGCAGTTCAGTGCACCCTGCTAGCCCCCTGCACTGCCAAAGCAGCTCTTCTGAAACATGAGGACGCGTAGCAGCCCCGGTCAGCCAGACCTGCTGCAGGTCGGCACGCTAACCCAGCTGCCTGCTGGGAGTCCAGCCCCTGCCACTGCCCTGCCTGTGCTATGGAATAGCCTGTGTTTTTCTTCTCCAAGCACCTACGTGTGTGTGCAAGAGCAGCCTGGCTCAGACCGACGTTTCACTGGGCTTCCTGGCGAACCTCCACTGCGCTCCAGCTGCAGTTGGCGCAGCAGCTCGTCCTGCAGCCTGCCAGCAAGCGGGCAGTCCAAATGGCCGGGAGCGCTCCGGGAGCCTCCGCAGCTGGGGAGAAAGCGGGCTGCGATCATGCATGGCTGTGCAAGTGCTGCAGCAGGGACCACCTGACTCCAGCCTTCCCAGCCACCCACTCCGTGGCCTCACTGGGCTTCCACAGCTTCCAACCCCGGCTTTGGCAAAGGATGCTCCTCTGCCTGTTCGTTGCGGTTATGGGTTGGGTCATCTGTAGAAGGAGCAGCGCTTTTCAATCTCCCTGAGGTCTCTTGAGTCCTAAGGGAATAATAACTCATTGGGATGGTTGGAGCTTGACAGGGACCTGGATGTTTATTGCTGTAATTCCCTGGCAGTATCTTTCATCCTTGGGGCAGGACAAGTAGGAGTGTCTCCCACAACAGGAGTCAGAAATCTTCTCCTACGGGAAACACCCAGGCCAAGAGGCCTTTATCCAAGCTAGTTCTTTTGGAGTAACACACTTCTCATTATTTTTTTTAAGGGAATCTCTAAGCTAAGTAAGAGATCTGGTAAATGGATTTCTCACTTGCAGACTCTCTTTGCTGTATCATTAGCATTGCCACTGATCAAAAGATCAGATGCAAATGCAAATAAAAGTAAACAAGTGAATAGATCTTTGTGTTTAGAAATAATGATGGTTGGGGAAATCCCCCTCTATTCTTAATCATCAACCCTAAAAGATTTTGAGGCTGATTCTCCTTGACATTGAGTCGGTGTTATCTTGACACAAAGGCAGAGAGAATAGAAAGTTGCTTTGTGAGAGTATTTTATATCCATTCTGGGCTGTTATGACTGATGATGAGTAACTACAGAATCAGGGTGTCTTACTCCTTTATGGAAATATTGATCTCGTTCTCTTAAAAATTAACTCTTAACATACATAACTTTACTGTATTACTCAACTCCTTTTAGTATTAATGCAGGTTTTATGTTACAGTAAAAATAGCTATAAATAAATTGCATTATCTCTAAATATTGCATCTTACATGGTTTCAAAGAAAGCTCTAACGTCCTGATGGAAACCAACTCTGTCCTCAGCAAGGCTTCTGTTAGATGCGCAATATCTTTTTCATGATTATCTCACTCAAGGATGTTTTCTCATGCGACTAAGAAAATGTTTTGTGTGAAATAGTCTGTAGGGAAAGAGGAAGCCTTTTCTCAGGCACTAAAGTGCAGACTTTACACAGGTGCAGGGAAGTAGGCAGCGTACTGAATATTGTCAGAACTGCAGGATGAAGTTCTGCATATCGTAATAAATACTATAGTTCAGATTACCAGTTCAGACTTAATTTTGGAATATTCTGATTCCTGGTTGCTTACTTTTGTGGATTCAGGTATTCTTTTAAAGTTGTCTGTTGACTCAATGTATGCTGTAGGTAACACCAGCAAGGGACCTAAGTCATGCAGGGACCTGCACCAGAGGCCGCTTAGGGCTAAATCCTATTGCCGTTCTTGGTGACTTAAACTGTGACAACCCGTACCCTTAATGCTCTGGTGCGTAATGCCTGTTGGAAGTTGTGGGGCACAGTGCCCAAATCATGCTCAGTTAATACTTTAAAACATTCCTAAATACCCTATGGACATCTGAAGAAATCATCTCTGTTCAACGCATTCCTTCAGTTTCTCTTAACAAGAATATTAATATAATCCGTTAGAGTTCAATGAAAGTTATTTGGCTTGCTCATCAGCATGTGTGCATAAATGTGTATATAATTTGCAGCAGAAATGTACATTAAAATACATGTATCTAGTAACTTTTTTGCATTTTCAAAATGTCATGCAAAAAATATATAATGTATTTTTATATATATATATAGTGTGTGTGCGCATATGTGCGTTTTTACTAGGAAGTTATCCTTCAGTGTTTCTGTGCGTTCAGCGGGTTGAATGAAACACCCATGGAAGCTTGCCAGCTATGCTGACGCAAGCTCCAGGCTCATCCTATAAACATACGCTTCTGAGTAACTTCAGTCACGTACAAACACTGGGACGAAAGAGACCTCATGGGTCACTGATTCCAGTCCTGTGGTATGACAGGCAAGGCCCATAACTCTTCTCATAAAATGGCCAAGCTTTATTGTAAAGCTTTCTGAGTTTTTGCCTGCCACCCTTCCTGCTGGAAAGCTGTTCCATTGCCTTGTTCAGTTGATGGTTAAAAGCCCTTCCCTCGTTTTCAGCCTCAGGTTAGTCATGGACAGTTTCTACCAATTTGTTCTTATGTCGGTATTGTAAGTACCTCTTCTTCCTCCCTGATGTTTACCCGATGAGACCAGCTGAAGTTATTTATGTGTATTTGCAGCTCAGGGTCCTTGGGGGTGGGTGTCCACGTGTATTTTACTCACATACAGACAAACAAGCAGAATGACTTTACAAGCCAACCCTGTCGGATTGATTAAAACAAAGCAGGATCCTGAAGTAAATGAGTCTCGGGTTGATAAGGACTGTCTTTGAAACAAGTGTCCTTCAGCGTGCAGCTATTTCTGAACAAATGCAGCTGGCTAGCTTTGGTGTTCTGTGATTTATATCAGGACACGTCTCTTGCTCACATAAAACATAGGGTGCCACAGTCCAGTATAGATCTGTTCATCATGAAAGAGGATAGCTGAGTCTGTCTCTTATTTTTCTAGCAATAAATTATATGTAAGCTGGCAGAGCCATTCATTTCCACTTCGGGTCTGAACTGAAGGGACGGTTTGCACTTTGGTATTCTTCACTCCAGTGCTGCACCAAACGTGCCACGTTGGCATTCATCCTCGGCTAATTAACTTTTCGAAGATGCTTTTTCTTTCTTTTATGACCCTGCAATTTCTGTATCTTCTAGAACTGAGACACGTAGGATTTGGACAGTTAATTTAACATCAAACATGTTTACTAGGAGTGAGGCAGAATGGGCTACAGGAGAGCTGGACCCCCTTTCCCCTCCTTCCCCTGTCCGATCGCTCACAGGCAGCACCCCACACAGGCAGACTACTGCAACTTGTGGCACTCTGAACAAGGAGGGGAGGAAGGCAGGCACTGTATTTCATATGAATTGGCCACCCAACTTCTCCATCCCTTCTCTGAGAGTTACAGTGATGTGAGAACATGCGCGACGAGAGCTGGTGAAGCAGGGAGTGACATGGGAGGGAGAAAGGGGTCTCAAGTGTTACAGGCAGGGGAGTAAAAGCTGCCATGGGGGATCATATACATGTTGAAGTCACATCAGCTAACAGACTTAGCAAGGAAACCAAAGACTGAATCGGACACATCTTTTCAAGGATGCTCCTTGTAAAGCAGGCTTGATTTGCCATCTTCTAGCTTGTGCCTAATACCTGGATATGCTAGGTCTTATTCTAAAAAAGCTGCTGCCCTAGCATATTTAGTTGGCATTAAATAACTCAATATTAAAAAAGAAGGAATTCCTAATAAACCAAATAATTTTAAATAACTGGGAAATGAGCTGAAAAATAACATGGACAGAAAGCTGTTTTGCTGTTAAGAGGGTTGAGGAAAGAAACTTCCTAATAGCTAGCTGTACTTTCTGCTGGTTGCCCAGATTCAATCGTGAGAAGAACTCAGAAGCAGAAAGTTGCCGGTAGTTCAGCAGTACTGAAGGTGGCATTTTGGACAGCACTGCAATACACTTGGAATAACCCCATAATAAATGAAATAAGATTTTCGTAAGAATGCTGGCATTGCAAACCTGCTTTCTGTAGCTCTAGTAGAAAGTTGTTGGCAGCCTCATCCTGCAGTGCCAGGTGATTTGTGCAGCAACTTGTAACAGCAGTTAAGCAATGAAATCAGGTGCCCTTCCCCGAGGCTACAGATGAATCACCGAATTACAGGGAGGGGAATGAGATTGGGAGTAGAGTAGATACACACTAGTGAAGAAAGGAGAAGGGGTGGACAGTTATCATTGAGCCCAGAGAACGTGTCTCGATGTTTTTGTTTAAGCAAAATGTAACTAGTGGTAACTGGAGGATAAAGAACAGGATCCCACGTCAGAAATTGTTTGGGCAGGTGTCGGTTGAGAGTAGCTTAGCGCGTGGATATCAGTGGAGTTGCACTGACGTAACGTTTTGTGCGGTCGGAAGGGGGCCCCAGGTCTGTTCCCCTCCTGGTTACCTGGTCTCTAAATGGAGCTTCCTTTGTCAGTCACCCGTAGCTTCCCAATATTCATAGTTTAAGTCACCTGAATAAAATTCAACTATGTCACCGTAAGCGTTGGTAGTATTCACAAGGGTTCATCCTAACCTATTCTTACACATAGCTAGATAACATAGAAAACATCCACTATATTTTTCCTCCACATGCTTACATAGTCTGAGTTTTCCTGGCAGATCATGCGGAGGTTTTCAGGTGAAATGTGACCTGTTTTGTAGCTTCACAGCATCAGATTCACAGGATGGGATATTTTAAACCTATTTTGCAGTTGTACTGCATTGTCAAATGACTGGTTGCGACACACTTCATAAATCCAGCCCCGCTGACACTCTGACAATGATCCTTGATGTGATAAAACAACCAATACAGCTTCAGGCAATGAAGTAGGAGGATGGAGGCTGGAGCTGAACATGGGCCTGAATTTTCTAATTGGATGCCTAAAGTTATGCCTCCACGCACGTCTTTGCCCACCTTCATTTCATTAAGGCTTCAGAGGGTGAAGTGTCTGTATTCCCTGTTTGGGGAAAGTGTGTGAGAATTGTTTCACTTTCAATTAAAATGCAGCCACCGATGGCAATAGAACCACTGAACAAAAGAATAAAATATGGGATGATTGCCTAGACTGGGATTTTCTCAGGAAAATAGCTAACTTTATTTTATCCAACCCTGCACCGATGTGCCTTCCCACCACGAGCGGGTGATTTGTTATATGTTTCTACTGATAGAGTACAAATCCAGAACTTGGTGCTGTAAATGTTTTACCCAGGCGTTTGGTTGGGTTTGATGTACTCAGGAAGGACGGCGTCTGCTGGACTGTCTGCCTCCTCCCTACGATCTGCCGGGCAGTTACGTGGGCATTTCGCTAACCCTCCCGTCCTTGCTTGGTTGGTAAGATCTGGTTACATCCAAGGTGGAGATCCTCTGGCCCATCAGTATTTGTGATGAATAGATGTACAGTCTTTGAAGTGTGAATCATCGTAGAAACATACAGATGTCCTTTTTTATGCCTACTGTATTTCTTATCTAGGTGGACCGCATACTTAAGTCCTACTAGTTTCTGGTGGAAAAAATGATGCTTGCTTTTTGCTTTCGGTAGCACTTGCAAATTTGTCCATCGTATCTGATACCATTTCTTAGAATAAATTTCAATTCCTACATACTGAAATGGGAAATCCGTATAAGGCATGAATGATAACCATTTTTAAAAATTAAATGGCTAACATTTATGTCCTTGAGTCCATGAGCACTGCATTTAGGCTCAAATTCTGAATCAGCTTCCCATTGATTTGAATGTTGAATTGGATACCAAAATACGCACCAAAAACCTTAACATTAAGCACTTTCTGCTTCTTGAAAGCTCAACAACATCACAGGCTTTCTATAAAAATAAATTCCAGTATCAGTTAGGAAAAAAAAGTATTTGAGACAAAATGATGAAGTAATCTCAATACCCTTACAACTAGGCCTGCAGAGTAGCATGCCTTGTAGCTGAAACATTGTCAAACAGATCTTCATTACCAAAGTTTTGCTCTTTGATGTGAGTTAAAAGTTTGTCCGGTGGTTTCAAAAGTGGCTGTCTTTATCTTTGTGTTCTTTGTACCAGTTTCACATCCCAGCCCTATGTTCTTCTTCAAACATCATCAGACATTAAGCCCCAATTCAGGAGACACTCACTCAAGTTAAGCACTAAGAGGCAAGGACTAGAATCCAAGCTGCTGATCTGATGGGTAGATGTATGGAAACCATTAATGGGAGGGGGTATCTTTAAAAATAATGGGAACAGTATTCTTTTTAATCAAAATTTACAGAACAGGTCTTTAGGTTAAAAGAAAAAATACTGTAGCCTACAGATCCTGGCAATATATTACTCTTTTGTCTCTGCAAAAGATATTTTTATTACAAATAAATAACCTGCTTTGCAATACTGTGACTTCATTCAAATCTTTTTCTTTATCATAACTGAAAATCAAATGCCTTATACAGCAGTTACAGTCTCACCTCTTTTTTTATTTAATGGTATTTTGATCTGTAGGTATTACGTAGGTATATTATACGTATGAGCTGAAATGTTCATAAGAGCCTGCGGGCTCTCGTTCAAACCAGCTAGCACCAGTTCAGTACTCCTCAGAGCAGAAAAGCTCTTGCAGCTATTGTAACAGCCCTCCATCTACAGATTTCCTATGCAAAATAAGATACTATACTTTCCTTTTTCATTGATAAGATATTTTTGAGAAAGGTTTCACATCCAAAGTGTCTTTGAAAACCATTCTTGGAAGTTCTAAATTAAATATATTTCTTTGTACCTGTAGCTCTAAATTAATCCAGATTTGTGTTTTTTTCTAAATACTTACCACGATCTAATACTGAAACAACTGAGCCATTGGCAAGTGATCCAAATCTGCACATCAGTGGCAATTCTGAATGGGGGCTGCATTATTCATGCTATGATTAAGTGAATAAGAAAAGCCTCTGCTGATGAGCGTCCCTCAGTGAGAACAGGGATTTCAGAAATGGACACTCTTGTGGGTTTAAGGTAGGTCAGAGTAACTTCATGATGGACAACGCTGCAAATCATCATAAGAAATGTTATTAGTGGCAGGGCTAGTTCATTTAATCAACTTCAGTTTACCAAGCCCCATCATAAGAAAATGTAGATCTAGTTTCCTTCGGTAAATTACAGCAGGAAGTAATGTTTGAATATTTTCTAAAATATGCCTAAGAGTTAGGGTGCGACGCTATGTGGATAAAGCTAAGCAAAAGGGATACAGCTGGCTCTCCGTACCTCGCAGTGGACTGAAAACTGAGTCGCTACCATGGAGAGGTCACTCTGGTGCTCTGAAAGCAGGTTGGGATTTAACATCAGTTATCCAGATGTATCTGTAATATTCAATATATCATTCATATTCTTGTGCAACAAAATGAGCATATTGAAGTAGACATGATGTGAAATTAGAGCTATTGGGAGACTTTTCCAAAGAACAATAGGAGTTTTGCTTTTATTTCAACAGGACTGAAATATATCCAATTTCTTATAAGAAAGAGCAGCAAGTAATATTTATTATCCTTTTGATATGGAGCCATTACTGGAAGCCATTATCATCACATTTCAGGTTACTTAATCAGCTCTGTGAACTGATAACCCACATAAATAATTGCCTCACTGCTGCCAATAGTGCTCTTGGCACACTATGAAAATAACATTATTCCTTACGAATTAAACCACAATGAGATTTTAACTGACAGATTAAAGGCTTTCTTTAGGTACCTCGAATACTTCCAAACTGCGCAAGTGAGAAGAGACCTACCATTTTGGAGGTATGCGATATAGGTGAACTACAGTTGAGCTCCCTGATGGCACAGAAACGAGATGCATATGTCCAAACATGCCAAGCAAATGCAGATGATGAAAAAGAAAGATTAACTGCTGAAGAGACACCTGCTCTTCAGAGCATTCCAGCTATCAGGCACACCCCAGCCGATACTGTAATGCTCGGCAGCGTATCCACAGGACTTCAGGCAGGGACTCCATTATCTGTTTGGCTCTTTTCCTTGCCTGTGCGGAGCAGCTTACATCTACGGCATTGCGCAAGATATTCGCGTTTCATTAATATACCTCACTTTTGCACTCATTTCTTTTAGTTTGAGCCTTTCCCCCTCTTCTTCTTGTTGTTGGAAATGTCCACAATAGCCATAGCGCAAGCAAAATGATTGATCCCATTATTTTTTGATATTGCATTATCTAGTTATCCTTGAGTGGATGTGTGCTCGTAGCCTTCCTTTCATTGCTAGTGGTGAGAGAAAACGTCTGTCCTGAAAGAAGTTCTGATACATCAGTATTTCTTCTCATCCTAAATTATGACAAGAAATCAGGAGACACCAGCCTTCCTGGTACTACCAAAATCTGTGCATGGATAGGAGCTATGAGACACTTAATGTATATATAAGGCAGTTGAGGGAAGGTGAACTCTGGAGGGGGGGATCTCTAGACAGGCGGGGACAAGGTCTTGCCAGGAGAGGCAGCCACTCCATTTTTGAACAGCCTGGTCTGAGTGTCGCTGAGGAATGACCCAGCAATGTCACCTGGAGAAGCTCAGCTTGATGCATTTGCTCTCATAGCAGAAGGCTCAAGTTCCCCGTGGGCGGGCAGCACGGACAGGGAAGCTGCCTGGAAACCCTGCCTGCACCACTTGGGTCCCAAAAGCCGCAAGGGTGAGAAGTTCCTGGAAATTTCAAATAGGAGGTGACGCAGTATTTTTGGCCACATTTTTCACTAAAACAAAATCAAGAGATTAAGGGTGAGAAGTTCCTGGAAATTTCAAATTGGAGGTGGCGTAGTATTTTTGGCTGCATTTTTCATTAACACAAAATCAAGAGATGGAATTTGGGACTAGATTTAAGTCCTTTTTATATTATGCCATAATCATATGAGATCTCACCATCATTTGTGAGTTGTAGCCCAGGTGTTTCAACCCTCCTTCCTACCCTGTATTTACGTGGCTTTTCTGATATATTGTGTGGGAAAGAGAAGAGACACTTGATAGTTTGGCAGATGAGATCTGGCCAGGGATCTCAGACCCGCAGAAGGGAATGAGGAAAGAGACACCTGAACTTAAGCTCTCTGCAGGGAAAAGTGATTTCATACTTGACTGAAATGGAAAGATTTCATTTAAGCTTTTTCACTTTTCTTTTGCAACACTGGGTGGGAGGTTCTGCAGAAAATAATTTCTCTCTGAAAACTTTCTGGCATGATCTACTTGTGAAAAATCTCTGTTGCTGTATTCCATTCAAGTCTCACGGTGTGTTCAAGCACTACCTATGCTGGCAAGTGAGATGTCAGCTCTTAGGGCAGGTACCTGAGCCTCAGTGGGCAGTTGCCCCAGTCATCTTAAGGAATTACCTCTAGATGTCACTCATGAACCCTTCTCTTATTTGAGGGATTTAAATAAGTAGTTAGGATACCTCTGACAAAGAAACCCTTCAATCACTCTGCTTGGTTACCGAAATGTTTGTGTTCTGCTCTCCTTTTCTGCGCTGCTAGAGTCAGATAAAGGCTGAAGGCAGAGAAAGCACTTCTTCAGTGGTGCAGAGATGCCTTCGCTCAGAAGGAAAATGAATTTAAAGTATTGATTAAAATAGAGAAAAACTTAATCTTAGTCAAAATAAATAAAGACTTCTGTAGTCTTTGATGCTGATTGAACGTGTTGGGAGAGCTCAGTATGAAGTTGATAGTCTGTTGATTTGTTTAGATAACTATGTCTTGTTAGTACTTGCTTAGCAATGGGTACAGATGCTTGGTATAACATTTTCTAGCCCTCGATTAAAATTACTTAAGTGGCTATTTCCACACTTGGTAAGGCTCAGTAGAGCAGATCCCCTCCAAAAAGTAAATAATTTGTTAGATGTTTTCAATGGATTCTCATTTTTTTCTTAAAACCTGAAAATTCTTTGCTTGCTTTTTTTAGTAACTAAAAAATCCATTCAAACAGATCTATGCTATACCTTCAATGGGGGGAAAGTGCTCACATGGAAAAGTCATTTCTCTATAAAAGAAAGAAAAATCTCAATGAGAAAATTTTGGGCACCTTTAGCAGTAAGTATGGTTTCTGAGGTTTTGACAACCTTACCCATAGTAAGTAGAATTTTATTCTGCAAATAACTGAGCTGAAACCAGAGAGTCTCCTAATGGAGTAAAACACTTCTAGTGTGTATAAGAGTATATGAATTCTCATACGAGCTGCGGCTGATAACTGTTCCAATTTATCTCGTGTTTTAAAAAAGTTTGGCCTTGCATTGTTCCAGTTCAAATGTTGATTGAGTGATGTGGTTTCCCACAAAACCTTCATTAAAGCTTTTGGGGGTTCACTTAGTGCTAAACTACTTAAAGGACTTTTTCTTCACTGTTATCATATCGCTAATATCCACCTTCCATTGAAATCAAAATTAATGTGTCTGATGCCTGCATTGCAGCCAGGACTTCCAGAGGGCTGGCAGTCAGAATGGACAAGATACTAAAAAGATTCCTATCGCACAGTAAACAAAGCTTTTAAAAATAAATAGGGGGTAATGAATGTCTGGCAGCACAAAGCAAACACATTTGCAGATCATATAACAATAAAGACAATTCAAGTTTATCACATAATTAACCTCTTCATGTGTGTAAGTGGGTATGTATACATTTATATATATATAAAAAACAAATGTGTTGATTGTTGCCCCTTTTATTTCCATTTTGCTTTGAAAGACTCTTCTATATGAAGAGTTCAACAGCATAATAATTCGGTTAAAATGTACTTTTATTACTAGAAGTGCAAGGGACAATAAAACACTTGCAGCCGTACTTGAGTTGCTTATGGCCAACAGGTTTTACAAGTGCAATTTAAAAGCAATGGAAGCTGCACTTTGATGTCATCAAAATTTCAAAGTTATTTTGGTTTTATCTGTAAGGCAGGAAAAAATATATTATATTTGGTTGAGAGCATCTATAAAAATCTTCAAAATATTTCTAAAGGGTTAATCTTACAATGTTTATATGCATGTATAAATATAACCAGACTTTTCTAAAAATACTTGTTAGAAAAGACTGTAGATGCAGTCTAACAGCAGCATCTCTCAAGTGTTAAAGAGTGGTAAACATATGTCTGTGCCATAGGAAAAAATGTTGACAGATTGAGCCAAGCCTCTTCTCTACCTGTGTCAATGCGCCCCGATCAGTTTGTTGTTGTTGTGCCGATCTGGTAACTATGAGGTTACCCATGATGATTTTAAGACACAAAGTTCAATTTGATCTTTGTTTCTGGTTTGATTATTATACATACGGGTAGGCATTTGCTGTTACATTTATATTCCCAAATGTGTTTGTAGGCACCTCTGTGGCAATGGCAGGATGTTGCTTATGGCCAAACAAGGATTTTTGGAGATATAACAGTTTGGCAGAAGGCTTCTTTGGGTCTTGAAGACGCTCACTCACTGGTAAAAGCCCAACGGCAGCTATCGGCTTTCCTAGGGTCCACAGGGAGATGGTAAGAGCTTTTCTTGCTGCTGGAGAGAAGGATAGAGTGGTACGAGCTTCCTACAGCTGCATCTGCAAGAGAAGCAGCTCTCGTGGCTGTTTTCTCAAGCACAGAAACGGGGAGAAATATCACTTACAGTAGGCAGATCCATAGCGGGGGGGTTGCTGCAACTTCACTTCTTCCGTGTCTGGATTTTTGCTGCTGTTGTGTCGCAAACACTGGCTCTGGTCCCTAAAGATGCTTGGCTGCTTTGCTCCCGATGGTCTGCGTTAGGCACCCAAAACACCTCTGGGTCTTAGTCATTAAGTGATCACAAATCAGCTATGGCAGCATAAAAAACAGGGGAGTCCTTCACCTATATCCCTGAAGACAGGCAATTGTTAGAGAGACATTAAGCATGGCAATACACAAGTACCCATGTTGTAAATGATACTGATATCTCTCTACTTCAAAAAAACATAGGCGCAAAGAGAAATTAGGCAGGGATTAAAAGTCAGACTGTTAAAATATCATACGTTAGTTAAAATAACAGGAAAGTAGAGGAAGATCTTGGAGGTACAGACCTGGTCTGAAACTCAGAAAAAAGATCAGTTCATATCTACCCTGCAGGATGCTAGGGTGGTGTGAGGGAATTTATCTTCTCCATCTGGGGAGGTGCCCCCGCTGCTGAAACGGTTCCTTCTTCTTGCTTCTAGAAATGGGTTGCTCTGTCTGGGTTTGACGCAGGGAGGTGGAGGCTTGAGCATTCACAGGGCAATTGTGAGGTCTTGGGGATGCGGCAAGGAAAGTTAGTTCATTTTACTTTTAAAAACCTGGAAGTTTAAATATACAAACAAACCCCATGATGGAAAAATATTTCATTTGCAAAGTTAAGTGCTCCAGACTTAGGACGTTTCTGTACTCCACGGGATTCATCCTTTTCTACTATGACTGATAAATGGCCAAAGTGTGTGTGAAGAATGCGCTAAGGAGGATGAAACTAACCAAATTAAAAAACAAAAACCCTGACAACAAAACTATCTGCTCATTCCTATACCACAGAAATGATTAGAAACTATTTCCAGGCTCCTGGCATGATTTCTTTTTGCAAGAAAAAGCTGGAAGGTAGTACAAATCTGGTTCATTATCTTATCATAATTACGCAGTTACTCAAATGATGAAAACCATTTCTGAAATGATTTGTTGACGCAGCAATCTTCGAGGCTTTTGCTGCTGTGCGGGGATGCCAGGTTGTTTTTAGCACAGCGGGCTGAAGGTGGCAATCAGACACCCCAGGAAAAACCTACTTAAAGAAAAATGGATCATGTAATTAGAGATTATGTCACAATGAATGTGCACAGGGGGACAAAATTAACCTTTGTGCCATCGCGTGGACTTGAGCCACTTGACTGTCTGAAGTGTAGAGGCAGTAGGTCACTGGGGAGATAAGCAGCAGTGAGCAGCAAAGCGCTCGGCAGGGGAGGGGGATCTGCAGGTCTCTGCTGAGCCGAGAACCGTGGGATGCAAGGTCTCGAGCCGCTGGGAACATGCAGGAGGCGACACTTTTGCTTATTCTTTTACGGCCGACACTTCTGCGCTCCTCCCTCCTTTTTAGCCTGTTTCACCCTTGCCTGTCCCACCACTGGTGCCCCTTCCCGGTCTTCTCCGTTCCCAGCCTTACCTTATTACGCTGACATTTAACAGCACTTGGCTGTTATCACTAATGCGATGGAGAAATGCTTCGATAGTACATAGCCAGGTCATACAGGGGTGGAAGGGGGGAAGGGAGGCGAATTTTGTATTCCTGTGCAAGCAAGGACTGTGGTTACTCGTATGCAAGCTCTCAGCAGGGACGTGGAGGTCCCAGCGGTGGAGGCAATTCTGGACATGTTCTTGCTGGGGTGCTGGCAGCGGTGGCATGAGGAAACCAGGTTGGTTGTGCTCCTGTGGAAAGCGTTGACTCTAAGCACGGCCAAAAGCAGGAAGCGCCTGGCTGCATGCCCCAGGCGTGTGCTGGGGATGGCACTTTAACCCACGTTCCTCCAGCCCTCCCCGCCTGCCAGCCACACCACATCCCCTCTCCGCCCTGTGATCTTGCGAATGAGGGGGTGGGTGTGCGAGACGGAGGGCACGGGCCTTCTGCTCAGCATGTGGGGCTACACCCAGCGCTCCAGCTTTCGGGAATACGCACTAGCAGCATGCGCTGTGCAATGCCACTTCAAAGCAGGCTCTGGCAGCGAGGCAGGGAATTGTCTGGCGGGATTAAACCACATTGGAACCATTTTGGAAAGGGTTCGAGTCTTTGATTCTTTCGTATACAAATCTGACATCAAAGCAAAGTCCTGGTGTCTGTCAGATATGTCCTTCATCTCTAGATAGAGATAAAACAGCCTCCTGTCAGTCAGATAACACGATAATTAGACAGTGTGATAATGCATTTATCCTGGTGCTTACAATCCTTGATCATATATTGCAATTATGTATACAGGCCACAGCAGCCAGTGTCTTTAATTATAACCTTGATGGCAAAATGATAGGAAGAAGGAATCTTCCTAAGGGTAGAAAAATGAGTCTTTTAATTCATTTTTATAGATCCTCACTGAATATAATAGAATGGATTAATATGAAAGTCTTTGCCGGAGTGTTTGTGTGAACTGACAAACGTGTTTATAAAGAAGCAGCGGTGCGTGGATATTACATTAATATAGGCCAGATATTAGAGCAATATGAGATAGGTACCAACCTAGATAGTAACAGCAGATAGCACAGCATTTATTTTTTATGTTAATCTGCTGCCCAAAAAATTCATTTGTAAGTGCATATAATAATATTATTATTGAGATTTATTAAGGGTAGGTTTTCAAAGATAAATAGGAGACTTAAACAAAGATTTCTCATTCATTTAATCAGTAACTCCTAGGTTGCTTTGCAAATCTCAGCTAGAGAAAAACAAGTAGATGATATTATCCCTGCTGCAATAAACTGCCTCTGTACCTGAGTGGACAAGGTTCCTGGATCAGGAACCTGATGGCTTACACCTGGTCTAAGAGTGTGTTTTTTCTTGCATATCGTTTAACTGCAGTTACATTTTTTGAGTTATTCGTGTATTATGAAGCCCTTGATTGAAATAAATGAAGCAAGGGAAGGCAGTGGATGTTGGGAAGCAGGAACTGGTTGTAAAAGGTAATCTGTCTAAGAGTTCATAATTCTGGTGCTTGAGGTTCATCAAATTTCCACTGCTCAGTGTTTGGAGTCATGAAAAACCCACTGAGTGCTGCATGTCTGGCTGCTGGTCCAGCCCAGATTCTCCTCAAAGTCCATTTCTGCTCTCATACAGAAAAGTGACCATGTAACCACATCCCTTGCATAGGGTCCTGGTGACCATGCCTGGGAGAGCACCAGGACTGGAGGCACCACAGCCCGGACATCTGCTTGGCTCTCAGGAACAAAGGACAGAAACATAGAGGAAAGGGAGAAATGTAAAGTGAGGATTTTCCCAAGGGACCAGTGGAAGAGCCACTCCTGGTTCTTTTGGATACTGAGAAGCTGAGAAGTCTCAGCTGTTAGGAAGTGCTGAAAGGTTATGCAGTGAAAATCAGGCCCCTTAAAATAAGATACTCCAAAACTGAAACACCTGGGAAAAATGGTCACTTTGGGAAAACTTAAGTGTAGATATAATCAGCTGGTTACAGAAGGCAACTAAACCACATCTAGATGTGTTAAAACATGGACTTACCTCCGTCAGGACAGGAACTGTGTCTGAAGCTATAGGCCCCCATTAGCATCTTCACTCTTGTAACTCTCCCAGGGCAATTAGTGTGTTCAGCCACAGATAAGCACAGTGCGAGGGCAGCGTTAAGTAAGCAGGACGAGAATAAACCTTCTTGGCCGTGACTGTGCATTTGCTTAGTAATGATCAGCACTGTGACTTCTATTGGCGTTGTTTGTTTCTTGTTCTTCAGTACAGAACTATGTGTTTATCAGATTAAAAGGCCCCTAAAGCCCCCCATCAGGGGTTGGGAGTCCTTCTCCGCATCTCTTATTTTTGTAGGGCCTCTCCTTTCTCTCCTTATGCCACTGCAGGGCTTTCCTCTGTAGCTTCTCCTTAGGCCCTTCCCAGGAACAGTGTCCTCCAGCTTATCCTCTGTGCCTGCTTAGTGCCTAAATAATGTAATTTCTCCTTGTCAGCAAACCAAGATGCGTGGTATATTTGGGAAATCAGGCTTGCTAGGCAGCTGAGTCTCTACTGCCCATGTCCCGAGTCCAGACTCCCAGTAGGTGACTGCTTAAGTAATTTGCCATGGCTCCTTGAATGATCAGCAGATCTGAGGAGCTTGGGTTGCCGAGCATGCACCGTCAGAAAAGACACATGAAATACACTGTGTATTTGCAAAACAACTGTGCCAACATGGTTAATAAGGCTTGTGCATAGGAAAACCCCTTTCAGATTGAAAGGCCAGGATTCGGACCCTTGGGGCGTTCAGATGACACCGTTGATGGTCTTGCGGTTCTTCTGCAGCAATCCTTTCTTGCTCCCACCTTTCCACCCTAGAGCACCAGCCAACGTGTCTGCAGAACCTCAGAGGAGATAAAGATTCCCATGGCAAATCTCCGTGGAAATTCCCCCTCCAAAATAAGGGGATTAGTCTCTGTACTGAAGAGCCACATACATGCATGGGAAGAAGCTATAAGGCTTTTCTTACTGTCTTACTCCTTTGGTGTGTTGTGTGAAGCATCTTCTCCTAGAGTTTAATCTTACTGTTATAATGCACTACCTAAAAGATACTGGTCACATTATTTATTCACATAAAATTTTCATTTTTAATAGATGAAAATGACTTATGTAAAAAAGAAAAGCTTTTCGACCTCAGTGATTCCTTTCTAGAGGAAGTTTCTATCACAAAACCCAAACCAGGTCTTCACGCTATTGGGAACCTAGGTTAAAATTTAAAAATCAGCTGAAGTGGACCACTTTTCAGCAGTCAAAAAGCCAAATGAAAACACACAATAATCAGAAAATCTTTGGGGCAAGGGACGTTTATTTTGGGGGAGAAAACCTGAAGCAGACGTTACAAATTTCTATTCTATGAAAAATAGTGATGGGAATTGCTTAACTATCTACATGTTTTGGGACATTATTGTTGACTCCTTATTGAAATATTAAAGTGTCAAGTGGGTTCAGCCAACTAATGTAACTATGTATGCCATATATAAGTGTGTATATATGTAAATACATATGTAAATATACATACATATACATAAAAGCAACTGGTAAATGCAGTATTTCATGTTATAAATCATTCTTTCAACCATCCATTCCAATAACAACCAATGCTGCAGATCTTATAGAATATTCTTACTTGACTGTGGGTGTTGCCTTGTGGTCATGGCCCTGTGGGGATGGATTAGCCTTCAAACACAAGGGCTGAGGAGCTGCAGGGAGAACACCACCGCTCCCGCAGTGAGGCAAGGGGATATTTATCAGTAGCTTCCATGAGGTTAGGAATTGCCTCATGAATATTTACATGTGAAAAGAGATAAACTGTGCAAATGTATCCAGGACACCAGTTTACCACTCTGGCATCTCTCTTGGTTTGAGATAAACAGGAAGCTCCCAGAGAGGTGAGCACTGTCCCTGGTGGAGGACAAAAGAGGGAGAAAACTAGCATGTGAGCACGCTGGAAGGAGGCTGGAGTAGGTGTTACGCAGGGGATGCATTTCCATTGCTCCTGGAAGAACGGGAAAAGGAAGAGGTAGCAGCCATTGTGAAGGCAACGGCAGATATAGTCATAGCTTGAAGCAGCTGCAGGGGGTACAGGGCGTGGCTCCAAAATGCTGCTCTAGATATAATATAAAAATAGCGATAATAATGATAATAACAGAGTAAAGCTAGGGAAATGTTGAATTATGGGGCTGTAATTCTAACAAGGGCTTCTGGGTGACTTAACAGACCATAAGAGTCTCCAGACAGTGGAGTTGTGGTTCTGTAGTTCACAGCTGCCGATGTGAGTTTTTAGTACGCATCTCTCCTTTTTCACTCGTCGATCACTTGGTAGATCTGCCATTATACAATTAACTACAAGCTGCACAGCACCACCTAAAAAAAAGTTCCTCTATTTTACTTGCACCTAAAACCAGCAAGACATACCTGGCATCTTGTGGGCCTGTGCAGGACTATAAGCTTCGTTCCAAAAGTGCTACAGTATGGCTCCATGCCTACCCCAATTAGGAATAATTAGCTCAAGCACTGGTGCGGCTGTACAGCTTTTTGTGTCAGAGCTACACCGCATACCTTGTTTACCTCTGGTTTTGCATTGATGCTCCACGGTCTCCCGTTTTGCAGTGTGGACTCTTCCATGCACAGCTGGGTATTTGCTCACCAAAGCCTTTTTGCACGTCTTTGCGTTCCTAGGAGGAGAGTGCACAACTCTCAAGCTTTTCAGCCACAGCTTCCCTGTTCTCTGCCCGGGGCTGGAGAGGCTGGAAGGGGCCAATTCCACATCAGAGCCATCTGGTGAATTGTGATAAACCATCGGACTATTTACCTTTATTGTTCCTCCAAGCTGGATTGCACATGTTCTTGGAAGTCACCATATCTATATTTCATTGGAGAGGAGAAGGATTAAATAAATAGTGGTGGTGGATTTTTAGCCCTGGTAAGAAGATCTGCAGGGCTAGAAGCTTTCCTTCATCTGAGATCACGTGGCTTTCTCAATTAGGCATGTATCTTGAGTAATAACCATAAATCATTTGAAAGCGGGATCTGTCCCTCGGTACGCTACTGCTTTCAGTTGATCTTTTACATCAACCAGACAAACCACAGTTGTCCTGAAAAGCTCCAGGTTTTGCTCAGCACCGTGTAAGCATGTTCCACCAGCCCTGGGGGCCCCTGAAAGTGGAAACGCTTTGGTTCCAGCAGCTGTTTTCCCAGAAATACTTTAGGTATTTCCTCTTCTCTGAGCAGTCTTAGACTCCAGATCCTTTCCTTTTTTAACTGCAGTATTTTAGAGCTTCTCTACTCCCCCTGCCTTTTTCCTTCCCACTTGTTGCTACAGGCTCTCCGAAGCCTGCTGTGTTTAAGGACGCTCTTTCTGTTTAGAGCCCCTCTTCAGCAGCCTTTCTGCCATTGCTTTTTAAAACATGTTTACTGAAGTTGATCCAAGGCTAAAGAGACGGACACGAAGAAGAACAAAGTCTGTCTCCACCAGCAAAAACATCACAGGTTAGGTTTCCAGGTCCTGAGGTACATGCACTTGGATTTCGTTGTGTGCATGGCTTGGACAAGTTGTGAATCATCAGGGAAAGCTCTGCTGGTGCCGTGCAACCCCAGGAACGTGCCGGGGAGTATCACATGGCTTCACCATTTGACAGCAGATGCCTCCAGAGGGGCATTCAGAGAGGCCAGGAGAGGGAAGTGGGTCAGCTCCTTATTGTGTATCGGGGCGTTAGCTGGAAACAAGGGCAACTAGCAGGGAGTCGCTCTGTAGAACGAGAGTCGGTAATGTCCCTCAGCTTCCATGAGGATGTTCAGCACTTTCAGCAAATCTTCAGGAGCAGCATTTCAGAATGGGAAAGGACTCCTATTCAGAACTCTCCAACATCTCAGACATTTTTTTAATCTGTTTTTTTCCTTTAAAAAGCTTAGGTGACTAAAAAAATCCAAATATATTTCAAGAAGCAACACTAATTAAAAAATAGGCCATATTTAGATTTCATTTTTGATCTGATCCTTACAGGTGCAGATGTTTCACATTTCACAGGGGAGGAACTTTGGTACAGGCTGTTTTGTTAGGCATGCTACAGAAATATGAAAGGAAGGTTTGTCTAGGTGAGAAAAAGTGGTTTTTGAAGTCAAAACTTGCATCTCTTGAACATCATTTGGCAGACCTCTAAACAAATAGGATACCGTCTGTTTGAACTTCACATTAACTGGTCGTGTTGCTTCGTGATGCTCTTTAATGTAGCACAAGTCAGAGAATCAGGGTTTACAGCAACACCAACATGACAAATTTGGGCCTTCAGCATTTCCACAATTGCCTTTTCCATATTCCTGTTTTCTAAAACTGAATTTATATTTGGAGCCCAAGCAAACATGACAGCATCACTTAATCACCTTTCCACTCATTCCCTTTAAAAAATGACTCCTTTCATTTTATCCTCCCGCCAGGAGAATTGAGTTTTAAAACAGCTTAACGCTAATTCTTCTTACTTTGACGAGGGCTAATTAAATTCATACCTCTTTGAGTAAGCTGTTAAAACCCACAGCTAATCAATGTTTTGGCCAATATGTCCTCATTAAGAAATGTTATTCTTACCAAGAAATAAACCACACTCCTTAAAACCAAGCACGTAAAGCGAGCGCACACCGATTTGCTTTTGTGATCTTCACCGGGGCCGGGGTACTTACACAGCACATAGTTCACCTGGAGTTGTGTGAAGTGGTTTATTCTGCTGAAAACGTACTTTGCCTATGACTCTTCTAAAAAGAGGATTATTGCCCATGGGGCATTGTATTAGCGGGGCTGAGACATCCTGATTCCAAACAGTCATTAAGCAAATCGGAGGTAATTTATACTGTGGTGAACAAACTGATGCAAAGCCTGCCAACTGTCTGGCCCTTCCAGTATGCCTTCAGACAAAACTTTGAAGGTCGGTTCGGGAGCAGTTTCTCTTACGTTGCCTTGTTGTTGTGACTAGAGGAGGACAGTCAAGTTCGGAGGCAGGCCTCGATCCAGCAGAAGTTTAAACATCTGCATAGTTTTGAGCATGCGAGCAATCCCATAGGAGTCAACAAGGCTACTTTAAATGCTTAGAATTAGGCATGTGCTTAAGAGCTTTGCTGGATGGGAGCCATGGTAAGAACCAGCCCCAACTGTGACCTAAAATTAAAACTGTGGAACACTTTAAAGATTAATTAAGGCCTTGTCTACATGGGAAAAATTGTTCATCGTGGCATGAGAAACTTTCTTCTCATGGCGTTTGTGGCCCAACTGGATTCAGACCATTTACAGTGGAGTCGGCTCTTATGAGGTTTCCTGACCACATTCGGGAGGTGTGGAGAGTTTGGGAACGCACCCAACGTTTGGAAGTGAATCTTTCATTCACCAGCACACATGAAATTTGTATGCCTTCATAGTCATCTTTATGATAGTATCGTCCTTTCAACTCTTGGGAAAATGGCAGAACCATTCAAGTAGCCAGAAAGCAAACAAACAGACACATTACACACCTCCCTTCTTCACCACAACTACTGAAAACCCTAAATACCGCAAACCAGACCTATTGTCCTCTTAAAGCTTAAGGATTTGAGGACTTGGAAATCTGTGGATCTCATTCTCTTTCCCAGAAGACATCTGCTTTGGCACTCCAGAGCGGCTGTAGAGTGGACGCGAATTATACCTGCATCAATTTGTTGCCCCTTTTGACTGCCAGAAGAGAAGGAAGGGGAATCGGTGTGTGTGACCAAGGCATTATGGATTAATAAACACCATGTCCCAGCAAAGGAGAAAATCACTTCATGCCTGTGCCGTACCTGCAAATCCATTCACCAAGGGAACGGTGGGGAAACAGAGACACCTGTACCTGCGAGAAACTGTGAAGTATGACGAAAAGGTTGTTCTTTTGGACTTGGATATGAAGGACCTCAACAACTCTGAATGGGAACAGAGAGTTTTGTACGTGCTGGGTTTTTTCCGTGGGAGGACTAGGCCTGCTTTTGAGTCTCTTTACTGTAAAAACTGAAGTCAGCTGCTTCGTTGTGGCACGGACATGGAGCCTTCTTCCTTCCCCGGGGTAAAGGAGCACTGCGTCAGTGCTTTTTGGGGAATGATATGCATATATCACTTTAACATTCAAAGAAAGGCAGAAAGTTTTTAGTGACTCAGTGTCCCTTCTGACTAGGCTGCATTGAAGCTTTGTTTCTTGGAGTTGGGGCTCTTTCATCTGTATCACAGCAGAGCTGGACAAATCTGCCGTAGTGGCCAATGGCCACCTTTCACCTTTAGAGACGAAACACTTGCTCGCAGACGGGGCGAGTCATCCTTCAGCTGAAGAAAATGCTCAACCTGAATTAGCAATTCAGCTCTGCTCTGGCCTGATACAGCTTGTGATAGAAAAGGCGTCTCTGGATAGCTGAAACTAGATGCATCTGTATTTCCAATATTTTTATATTAGTTTCTTTGCAATGGTTTGGCTATTATCTGGTATGAAAAAGCTAGCTAGTGGGTAAATAGAAAGAAATAATGATACTTAGTGCTCATGTGCTGCCTTGCATTTGTAAAGTGCTTTGCAGACCCGAGGAGTAATTCATCTCTGCTGGCTTTCATGTGTGCGTAAATCTCGAATCACTTTGTACAACTCATGTACAATTTTATCCACTAAATAAATGGGTCTCAATTGTACCATTTAGGCAGGGCTTCCTAGAGGGGGTTGGAGGTGGCAAATGGAGCAGTTTGCTGTGAGGTTACAGAAGGACTGGGTTTGTCTTTCTGCTCTGTATCCTAATAGACAGAGGGTCACACTCCCAGCTTTTACTGCAGACCTCATGGGACCTTTTTCCGTCCCTAAATTTCCTACAGTAAAGGCTGGCTGAGAGTTACATGAGCTGTTAAATGCCCTTGTAAGGAGGCAGAAGGCTTCTTATGGTTTCCTATTCGCTGTGCACCCACAGCTCTGCTACCTGCTCCGAGTTCGGACCAAGCCATTACACCACCTCCTACACTTTTTGTCTCACCGCTAGCAGTTAGAAACAGAGAACACCTGAAATCACTCAAAAAAAAGGACTGCAACATTTTCCTGGCTTTCATCCCTTACCCTTCCTACAGTTTGCTTGCATAAAAGCTAGGGAGAACCTGAACCCAGGGAGACTGAATTTATGGGAATTAAAAAAACCAACCAGCCTGGTTTGATTTCTTTTTTTTTCTATGTTAACAAATGTGTTCCTTAATGCAATCAGAGACTCTTAGTGCAGTTATGAGGATCACTGGACCATATTCCCAGCATAAGGCAATAGAGATATTCCAATAGACGGCCAGCTAGTGATTTTTTCCTCTTGTATTTCTAGCCCATGTTTGATGGACTCTAAAGCTGTATACAAAATACAGCAGGTTGGAAAATGAGGTATTTGTTGCTATTGCCGTGGCTGTTGTGATTTTCCTGTAGAAAATGACAATGTTGCATTAAAAAGTGCAAGGTAAAAATTGGTGAAAAACCCACAAATCTTAAGTACTCTCAGCTTGAAAGCTAGATTGAATTGTCCATTTGGGCTGAAGCACTGGAGATTTTAGTTTTCTGATGAGAGAAAAAATAAGGGGACAGATTGATGAAAGTAGTCGTGTTCTGCAGATGTTTTCATCTGGTTAAAAAGAAATGGTTTCAATCTAAATGTGGCTCAACTTTCCAGCTGCCTCTAATATTAAAAGCCCCGGTTGTCATGCAGGATCGCTGTTTTCTACATGCTCTGATCGATTAATCAGTTGTTAAATGGGCATTCAGGTCACCGATGGCTATTTGAGACTAGAGTTACCAGGACATGTAGGAAAGTCTCCCATCACACATGGGGCTAAAAGTAATGGAAATCAACATCAAAAGGAGAAAAATGAGTTAGGCAGATTTGTTTGTATAAATGGTTACACCCAGCATTTTGAAAAATAAATATCCTGCTCAGACCCAAAAATGAATTAAAAGTTAATTGGAAACAAACAAACAAACAAACTAGCATAAATAACTTCACAGGTATTGAGGATTAAAATCTAAGCCTGTCTGAAAAGGGAAGGTGGATAAACTGGCTTGGGTGAAATAAAAACCCATGTGAACGTTTGTCTAAAATTCAAATTCAGTCAAACTCAAAACTTTTAAGGTTCAAAAAGATCTTTTTGCTTTAATTATCGCATGTGTCTCCGTTCCCTGGCTTAAGGTATGACTAAAAGCCATGAGAAGGCTAGTCATGAAAACGTTCGGCTCTTTGTTTGGTGTTAATGCAACGCTGGTGTCTTTCAGCAGCTGCTTATTTTCGCATCCATGCCACTGGCCAGGCAAGTTTCCCTAAAGAGAAACATCTTCTTAGTGGTGCAGACGCCCAACGCTACCGCTGCAGTGGGATTCAACCCATGGCCATCTTGAGAGAGACCAACTCTAGGTACAGAGTGACTGTGACTGTCAGCCTTTGGCAATGCTGAAACAGGAATTTTTTGTCACGTGGGATATGTAAAGCGGCACCCAGCTTACCTGCCACAGAGTCTCACTGACTCTTCAGGTTAGCTGTGTATTTATTTCAGCAGTTGTTGATGCAGTGCAAACCATAGTCCAGATGTAGGTGCTGCAGGGTCCACCATAAACGGCTGGGAATATTTTGCAAACCAGGAAAGACTTCGGCACCTCTGGCACTGACCTACTTAGCAAAAAAAGACAGCATTAAAATGGAATAAAATGGATGTACCTTGACCACAATTAAGCGATACATTTAACTACCTATGTCCAAATCTGGCTTTTTAATGGGAATTACATGTTCTCAGTGAGTGGCACTTGCTAGAGCACAAAAGGGTCTTCATTTGTGTCTGGAGACAGGTATCTATTGAATGGAAGAAACAGCTGCAGGAGGGTGTGATATGGCTGTACCTTGTTTTCCCTTTGGTGTTCTTCCATAGGGACAAGCAAAACACAGTACAGCAGAGAGCATATTGGCTAGAAATACTTCGTCAAGTTATTTAGCCTCTTGTTTCAGAACTGCTTCTGACTAGACTTTCATTTTCCCATTTTTTGGCATTACCTTGAAGTTATTGGGTCATTTTAAATGAGAGGGGAAAAAAGTGGTTTACTCCATGTATCCCTTTTTGTTTCTTTTGACTCTCTGGTGTCGGTGGTATATTTTGAGTTGTTTGGGTCACTGGGTGTTGCTTCTATTTCTTGATTGAATCACTGCAACTGTGTTAAGTGTCGGAATGAAAGAAATCAAAGGGATTTAAAATATCAACACAAACTTCCAGGAAGAATTTGCCGGACTGTTCAAGTGAAAAACATGGCACTCTGGTCACGAAAAATGAGAAATAAATTCACAGGTATGAGTCATCTTGGAAAGAAAAATTGTAAATTGAGCCTCGAATATTGCTGAGGCAAACCTGTGAGTGTGGAGTCCTTGCGGCTGTTGCTTGGTATCCATTAAGGAGATTCAGTTAGATTTGCAGTAGGTATCAAAACCACTAAGCAAATTTACACCCGCTGAGGATCTGCCCTCATATATGCCATAAGGAGGAGTGTGGATAAACTTAAATGGAAGTGCAGGAGATTAGGGAGAGGGTAGCATGGAGCAGATTATTTGCTTTCTACAAGACAAAAAAAAAAAAAAAAGAAAAAAAGAAGGACGAGGTAGAAGTGATAACGTTGGCAAGCCTGAAACCATATATATTTTTTGCTTTCTAAAAAAAAAAAAAAAAAAAAAAAAGAAAAAAAGAAGGACGAGGTAGAAGTGATAACGTTGGCAAGCCTGAAACCATATCACACAAATATTAATTCACGATTTACCATGGATTTTGTGTGTTACGATAAAGTTATGTTTTCCAGCCATGTATTTGTACTTACAGGTGAGTTTCCAAGACCAACATTTTTAGAGGTGAAAGGACAAATGTACTGAAGCCTGGGTAGCTTTAAAAACATCTCTGCTTATCAAAAGGTTTTCAGCATGGGGGCTCTGACACAAGCTTTTCAATATTTCATAATTCCAGAAAAAATGGAACCCTTCACCTTTGCATAAAAGGCTCCATTCAGTTTACATTCCTGTTTGGTTACCTTATTGGTTCACTTTTTTCCTTGACCTATTTGCACATCACTGGAACACTCTCCTATAGCTAATGCTACACACCAGTTTCACAAAAATGATTGCATTTGAGGCTCTCAGTAAATCTTCTAAGCAGCTCAAAGGTCAAATTGTAAGAAATATCTGAAATAGCTCTCCAGAACAATGAGGAGAGAAGAACTCAGAACGTGAGAGCCGTAGCATTTATTGCTGGCAGCCCACACTGTTTTGTTACTTTCTGCAAGGTGGGTCAAGATAGAGTGTATGAGTATCTTTCAAATGAAGATGTAAATTACCATCCCTCTGCTTTTCCCCCTGCCCTCCAGTTGTTTTTTTGCTTTGTTCTTCTTTTTCTTCTTCTTTTAGTTTTCAATTCCCCCCCCACACCCCGCCTTCTCCTTTAACTCTCCCTGCTGAGGAGAAGGCTGCTAAAATTGCCGATCCATACTGTATATGCAGCTTTTCCTATTGCGCTCCCCTTGCACAGAACCCTGGTCCAAAGCCCATCACAACTCCGGGGGATTCTTTCCATGCGCTTCCATGGGCTTGAGATCAAGTCGAGTAAGGAGACATTTTTCCAGTGTGCATCTTTCAGCTTTCTGCCCCACCTGTTTCCCACCAGACCCCGTCATGGGTATTAAATGTAATTCATGTCTAATTATGGGTATTTACACCTCGACCTCAAAGCCTTCCGCTTCCACCTGCACCCTGGCCGCCGTGGGCTCGGGGAGCGGGCGAACGGCGAGCCGGCTGGCAGCGGGAGTGACACGGGAGCAGCTGTGTTTGTTTGATCTCCTCGCTGCCAGGTCTCCGCGCTTGGGCTTGGAAGAGCGGACGGAAGCTACTAATAGAGGCAGAACTAAAGAAACATACAGAGCAGCTCCGGTGTTACCAAGTACACGTCCACCATTCGAAAGAAAAGAGTAGGAACAAGAGGGGAGGGAGCATGGGGAAAAAGCCCGAGGAGGCTCTGGTAACTACAGTGTAAATACAAACAGACCTCGTGTTGCTGCGTGTTCCCTTTGGTTTCCAAAATGTTGAGAGAGCTTGGCTGTAGGCTTTTGCTTCCTCCAGAGGCAGGGGAACGGCACCGCAAGTGAGCTAAAGTGTTTCTGCAAAGACCGAGGCTTTCTGCGTGAGGAAGGGAAAACCATGGGGGCCTCCCACGGTTTTGGTTAAGATGGTTTGAGACAGCAAACAAGTGCAAAACAAATATAAACAGATTATGTGGGGGATGTTTAGTGGGTCTGGAATCAAGAGATTCTTTTCAGGTGCAAGACGTGGTGGCTTTGGGGATTGTTTTGAGCAACCCAAAAGGGCTAGGGGGTGAAACATGGAAATGGTTAGGTTTTTCCACAGGGAAGCAGTAGCTGGGCTTCACATGCAGCCAGAGAGAGGTTTATGGACTCAGTACTAAATATTGGTTGCCACTGCAGAGCGTACCAAGCAACTATAGCTGTGACTTTCCACTTCTTTCAGTACCTGTAGGCACCTGGGGCTGCTCAAACCTGGCTGTCGTGAAAGCCAGAGACAATGAATAAATAAATTCCTGGGGATTTGGGGACCATATTTTCCTGGCTCCCTTAAACTGGATTCCTAATCTTTGCATTTATAAACTTAATTTTAAAAGTCTTCTATTCTGGGATAAGACTGTTGAAAGTGCTCTGCTGTCCGGGCATTTGGGGTGAGCACAGAGGGACAAAAGAGCGTGTGAATGATCATACTGGACCCACCAAAGGTCCAACAGGAGCTGTTTGTGGATGCTCAGAGAGCCGGCAAAGAAATATTGTTTGGTTTAGGTAGTCTTGAAGTTCACTATATCACTTTTAAGTCAAGTTGAGGAAAACCTTTGGTTACGTACTTGTAAACCCAAAGTGTTGTCACTGGAATATTGTCCGTTGATTTACACTACAATCCAAGTGGTGACAAAACATAGAAGCGGTTCTTCCAATGAAATTTTTTATCTGTCATTCACCAAATGTCACCAAAATGTAGCAGGAGTTGCCCTTAGAGTTGCTGCTGTCATATATGCTTATTTTTCACAAAGGATCTCAGCTACCAGTTCACAATTTAAATATTCCTAGCAAGCTGGAGAAAAGAGCTGGTAACTTAAAAAGCAAAAGAAAGTTATGAAATACATTGTTGGTTACGCAAAATTTTGGTGAGTGTCTTCCCATTTAAGCGAACATTTTTGATGATTTAGAAACATGGACTTTTTTCCTTTTGTTTCCAATTTTCAGAACCCTCAAAAATATCAAGAGAAATGCAGTGGGAAAATGAATATTGCCCTACATTTTTTTGCATGGAGAAATGTATCTAATCAAAGCGTGACCGTGGTAGTTGAGTATCTCAGAGGGATCTCAACAGAAGTGCTGTTACCCCCCGTATGTTACAGAAAGGGGAGGGAAGTGCAAAGCACTCACAGCCTTGCAAATCAGGAGCTTGTGGGAAAACCCTTCTGTGTCCAACTGCCTGTCCATGCTGGCAGAATGATGCACCTCGATTCCTGAAATGAGAGGCACTTTTGGGACCTCGCTTTTGGTGAAGCACAAGAGGCAGGCAGATGTCTCCCAGGCTTTGTCCGGCAGGGAATGATGGACTCATGATCTAGAGGGCACATCCAAAGAATTTTGTCACTCATCCTAGAGCGGGATGGGACGAGGGCTCAGAAAACCTCAGTTTATCCTTTCCAATTATAAATCTCCGATCAGATTATATGACGGTCCTAGCCCTACCTAGCTTGGTGGGGGAAAAGGTATGATGAGCCAGAAGGAGCTGAAACCCAGCTGCAACCATTGCAGCAAATATCTCTTTTCTTCATCACTCTTTCCGTAGCGTGATTTCTACAGCCATGTGTTTCTACAGCGCTTTTCCGGTGTCTTTTTCTCTCTATTACTGAGAGGAGGGAAGGGAACAACAACAAAACTCAACTGAACAAGGTGTTTCTTGCAGGGATACAGGTGCTGTTAGCATGACCTGAGGTAGACTCCAGCAAGCTCCGAGCACAAAAACCAGATCAAAGTAAAAATGCTGGGAAATACAAATGTATGGCCTGTTTTTTGGCAACCTCACACCGCGCCAGCTAGCACCTCCATAGCCAACACTATCAACACAGAGCTGGAGACACACCCCACACAGATGAGCAAGGTCGGAAATAGCAACCCATTACTGTGAACGGTTTTTAATAGGAGAGAAAAATTTGAATAGCAAGTTGTCGAGGAATTTCAGGGGTTCACAGCTAACTTTGCAGAAGCAAAATTTAACTTGCAGCTCTTTTCTTCTTCTATTTTTTTAATAGTGTTTTCTCATTGACTGATTATGGTCTTTCCAAAAGGGAAAAAAGGGGCCTTGCAGCACACTTGGTCTGAAGGGCTTGAATTAGGAGTTATCAAGAATCCCCTGTAGCCAACCAGCTAATTTCAGCAGCAGAACAAGAGAGCTTCTGTTAACACGCTCCGCTGAACTCCTGCTGCTCTTTCCATGGCAGGTGTGGGCCCAATACCTGTTTATCAAGAGTCCTACTTATATAAAAGAAAAAAGTTCAGGAAACTAAAGAATCTGAGTCACTGTCTGCTAAACTCCCAAATAAAATAGTTTTATTTTCCAACCAACCCAGTTTTCCTTATTTAAGCCCAAGGAAAAGAAAGAAAGAAAAAAAACTTGCTGTGAACCCTGACCTTTGGAGGTGTATTCCCCCCTGGGTGATTCATCTGTTTACCTTAGGACAATTAAATGTGAGTCAGTTTAAATAAACTTTAAAACCAAAGGAAAAATATGCTAAAAACAGACCTGACCCCACCCCTTCTCCTACTAGGGACTAACCAAGAAGCATGAAAAAATGCAACACAGACCACATTTTCAGGAAAATCCTAAGGAATCCGGAGCGAGGCAGCAAGTCACGGTGGCTCCTGTCCCCAGCCAGGAGCTGGAAGGTGGAGCTGCTCCAGGATGGACCATGCAAAGTCTGTCTTCACGCTGCCGCCAGCAGCAACTGGCCACCGCTAATAAGCTAATGCAGGGGCCATCAGTCGTTAACCCCAATGCAATATAGTTAAATGCTTCACCTTTAGGCTACCAGTGGCTTCAAGGAATTTTGGTTCAGTAATGTCCTGACAGCTTGAAATATTTGGCACTGATAGCAGCGCTGCTAGCTGGGGAAATACAGCAAGCACCCAGAGGTCTGCAGCAGATAAAAATGGAGATAAAATCACCAGAGAATTATTAACTGAGGCCGATGGGGAAGAGCAAGAACAAACCCCCCTTAAATAAAGCAGTGCTAAATGCTAAATGTCAGGGTTTATGCCTGCAAGAAATGTGGCAGCTGCAGGGTGTAGCTCTTAAGAGGCCATTAATGGAAAGAATCAAAGCTGCTCTCAAACGCTTCAAGCAGGATTGCCAATGCTGTTAACAGGCATGTGTCGGCTCTGAGACTGCCCTAAAAGTGGTGGGATTAAACAAAAATAACCCTATATTTGGGGAAGTTTTTCACTGGCTTTTGGTTTCCAAGTTGTTAAAGTACCTTCAAATCGCACTAAGACTAGAGAAAAAAAGGTGAGTGCAAGAAAAAGCAGCAATGTTCTGGAGGACCTCATCCTATGGGTCTTGAAGGAAAACACCAACCACTCTC
The DNA here is from genome assembly GCF_000699145.1 of Aptenodytes forsteri. Lineage (NCBI taxonomy): Eukaryota > Metazoa > Chordata > Aves > Sphenisciformes > Spheniscidae > Aptenodytes > Aptenodytes forsteri. The sequence continues at coordinate 2,595,169 of NW_008795672.1, read as the reverse complement.
TGAAATTCATAGTGAGACCCTGAGAATTGGGGACATTGCTGGGAAGAAATGTGGCCTACCCTTCTCTCAACACAAACAGGCAAAGGCTCGAGCAATTCCTCGCTGTTGCTCTCAGTGTGGGCATCCCGCAGTGCCTCTGCGCAGAGAGGGACACATCACTCCTCTGGAGGCATCCAGAGGTGGCAGCAGGGAGAGATGCCTCACAGGCAGGATGCAGGTGGGAAAGAGATCCAAAGAACATTCTCACCTTGGTCAAAACCACTCTTTTTTTTGGAAAGAGATCAGGCTGTTTTTTGCCAGGAGGATTTAAAACAATCCAATGTTTTTTTCCCATATTATTGACAAAGTGTCTCTAATGATATGTCAGTTGACTTAGGGATTATATCTGCTGGGCAGTTCGGTCCTGACATTGCTTCTGACATTGTGATGAGTGTTGTGCTTTCCGTTGACCTTGGGGCGTAGGGACTGTTCTGGCTGTGGCCACCAGAAGCTGCTGTCGGAAATTTTGCACCATGTGCATGAAGTGGAGAAGCAATGAGGACCCACCAGCGCTGGCTGAGGCTCTTCCAAAATGCTTATTCCTCACCTCCCCACCACCACTTCATGCTAGAGAGGAGCTGAGGGAAAGTAAGATGAGAAGGAGGTACTGGTAAAGAAGCTTCATGAAAAATGGGGATGGCTCCTCTTTTCATCAGCAGTCAGGGACGTGACTGTCAGTGTCTGTAGCTGCTCCTTCCCCTGTCCGGGTGTGAGCAGCCGTTCACCATCTGGTTTGGCACCTGTGTACAAAGAGCACAACGGTAGCCAACATTTAGAAATCGGCGCCCAACGTTAAGGGTCTTCATCCACTGCTTGGAGCGTTTCCTTTCAAGGAGGGCAACCAGACGTTCCTCACAGTGAGCAGGTATGCTCCTGAGGACCTGGGAACAAGGAAATTCTGGAAATATAAATTTAATGGGGAGGAAGCTGTGCAAAGGCAAGTCTTATTCCCAGCCAAGGCGCTGTAGGTCTAGCTGTGTGACTGGGGCTTTGTGAGTGCCAGCGCTCAGCACAAAGCTGCCAGGCTGTATTCTGAGCCTTTCCTGGGAGCTGCTGCTGGTTTCCTTTTAAACAGGGCAGAGTATGTAACACAACACAAGCCATGGGACCTTGAGAGGTAGAAATGCAGCCCTCCTGCCTGGTTCTTCGCAGGTAGAGAATATTTTTTGGGTTATAGAGAAGGCTGGGCTGTCTCATGGGGAGTTGCGGAAACTGGAAAAAACCTTTCAAATGAATTTTGTGCCATTGAAATATAACCGCCTGCATGTTGTTGAAAAGAAAAATCTTTTTTGTGCTGACTCTCCGCTGCAAAAGGCTTGTGTGTCACTTAACTGAGCATTCGGAGCCCTGGTAGTGGGAGTGCTGGGTTGGCTAGCTGCTAATGGGCACGTATGTATGCAGCTGGGCTAGCTGGTCCAGAACTAAATGCTCTGTCATAACGTCGTACCAAAAAAAAATGTTCTGCAAGCAAAGTCACTGTCATCGGAACAAACAGAAATGACGTGGTGGTCTAAACTGTAGGTAAGATGAAGTCATTCATTATTTAATACCCGTAGGAACAGGGAGCAAAATCACCTGCATGTCTGTGAAAATTGCTTACATGTAGAGTACCGCTCACGAGCTACACACAAGCCAACTGCAGTCTGCACAGACTGATGGTCTTTGGGAGCCAGATCTGTCTTTCCATTTTGCTGTTTGTCCAGTTACTTAGGAAAGCGGGACCCTAATTTGCGCCTTGGGTTGGTAAATGTTCCAACGAGCCAACACACAAAGACCGTGGAGGTATTTTCAAATCACAGACAAATTCAAGAAGATGGCAATCTGCTGGTGGAAGATTTATGCATGAAGGAGTAGGTTTGCAAATAGGATTCTGGTGCTCTCTTGGAGGGATCTTGCCACACTAATGCACGTTGTTCAGGCTCAGGAGTGGGTGTAAATGCACTATAACATTTATGCTCCTACCCTCTCATCCCAGAATATGAAGATGTGGGTTGTGATGGCATTTCACATGTCAGAGTCACAATAACCTCATTGACTCTCTAGAAGGTTACATATTCTACTTGTCAGTAGATGGCACTATTTCTATTGCCTGTCCATAAATACAGCCACGTCTCTTTTCTAGAGCTCCCTGTAAGGCTGAGGATGAGGGGGGGAAATGAGGCTCCCCCAGGGAACAGCATTTCAGGGACCTGTGGCCAGGGCTGTTGGAGTCAGGAAAGCGGAGGGACCAAATGCAAATGGAAATCCCCCTTCCCGGAGAGCAGCGCTCTCGTTTCGGTTCATTCCTGTAGCTGGCAGCCTGTGGGCTGTGTGGATGAGGTGCCTCTTTGGGCAGAGCACCCATACTCCCAGGGCCTGTCATCCTCTGTCTTCTCCTGGAGTCTGATCTTGCCTCTAGTGCAATCAAATGAGAGCGTTATGGTTTCCATCTGGAGCAAAGCAGGACCTCGGGAGCTTAAGCAGAGGAACGAAGGCTCTCTGCGGGCAAGCAAAAGGTGCCAACTCTGCTCTGTGCCCATCCAGCCACACTGTGCTGGGCTGTTGTGATTTCACCCAAAGGAAAGACCGCTAGATACCAGGAAGTTTCAAGGTCCCCAAAAAGGTCTCTGCTCAGCATCTGCCTGTGGTAGGATCTCCTTGCACTTGTGCTTAGGACTCCTTCCTCACCGTGCTGGCCCAAGGGTGTGAACTAAGCCAGACTTGTGGGCCCACGCACACCCGTCCTGCAGATGTCAAAGTGATCACATGGGGCTTATGTTTGGATAGTGTCGAAGCACCAGGTATCATCAGCGAGGCTATAAAATAAGATACTTGGTCTACCCCTGTGTGCAAGTGAGCTCAAATTCATCCCTCAGCGTTTTCTCCTCTGACCTCCTTTATGCTATTCTAAAACTATATAATTTGCTGTCAGCAGCTCCTCGATTCATTTAGGTTCCACACCAGCATTACGCTTGAAAATTATTTCAGGCTATTTGGTCATCGTCACTTACACAACGTGGATCCCAGCTCCTCACCTATAGGACTTTCAATCATGCAGGCTGTACAGCTTGCTGCTTCTGAGCACATAGCCCAGTTTGCGTAGGGGAAAGGCGTGAGTGTACGCAAGTGGATAAAATAGAGCCCTGCGTCTTGGATTGCTTCCATGCCCTGTGGATTTATGATGCACGTCTAGCAGAGTGACTCCCAGATGGGTCTATGGACTGCATTGTAACGTGTTCCCTTAGCATTCAGATTTACTGCTCTGCATTAAAATAGTCGGCCTCTTAATTGGAGATAGCATCCTGGGATTAAAGCCCAAAACAATTATTGGACTGTTATAAAACTCCTTTAAATAGTCCTACCCAGCCATTTCTTCGTTAGGTAATGACTAGCTAGAATGTTCCTGCCTTCATTTTCAGACCTCATCGTTAATGACCTCAAAACAGGTGAGACTGCAGCTTCGTGAGATATGGGAGTTTTAACGTAATTGCTTTGCACTCAGCAGCCATTAGGTCAACAGAGCTTTACTAACACGCTGTGTGTTTACACAGCTTCCAACAGTTCAAAAAGCCAAAGGAGGATCACAAGTCTATCTTCAAGCCAAAGGGGAAAAAGATTGACACAGGGTTGTAATCATCAGTGTCTGAAAAAAGCCTTCTCATCTGTTTTTAAGCATGTTCAAACAAGATGTGACTCTTTGTACAACAGGGGTGCAGGGAAGGTGGGCAAATGCCATTCTTGTGGTTTAATTAAGGACCTCAATGAGGATCTAACAAATGCAATGTGAGTTGTGCCTAGTGGGTCTCGCATGTGTGTCAGGAAGGAGGGAGGGAAGGAGGGGGGATACCGGGGAGGGTGGAAAGGGTGTGGGATGTGAAGGACGGTGTGTGGCAGCTGTTCACAGCAAATACTATTCTAGCTCATGGCTATGTGTTCCAGCCCTGTTGGAAAATTACATCTAAATAACAGATCACGAAAGAGCAACCCTGACAAGGCCTGTAATTTAGTCCCAAGAGGAAATTCTTCATTCATCAACTGTACAAGAGACTAAATTAGTTCTCTGCTGGACGAGGCTTTGCTGGCAGTTTGCTCTGCGGGTCAGCCCTACCTTCAGAGCAGGTCCCACTGGGGAGCCACTCCTGCCAGGGACAGACCAGCTCCCAGCCCGTCATACCGAGAGGGACACCACTCTCCAAGCCCAGGCCAAGAGCTTCATTCTCACGTGTGTTTTGGGGTTTGGGGGGAGCAACTGGCACTGTCTGAGGTTGTTGGACAAGAGGGTTGCAGTGAGGGTGACAGTGTCTTGCCCAAGGTGGAGCGTCACCCGAAGGCAGCTCTCCCTTCCCACCCAGAGCTCCTTGCGGTGGACTCTGTTGCTCGGTTTAGAAGGACAAGGAAGGATGCTCTCCTGCTATAGCAGGTCTGTCACTGGAAAGCTGCTATGCTGCTCGCTGCATGTGCTGGTGTAAGATCTCTCTGCTTTCTCATGCTGTCTGGACAGGGAGCGGGCACCCAAAGGGCTTCCTGGCCAGAATAGCTGCTACAACGCAGACCTCCATAATCTGTGGGGCTCCATTCCTATACGTATGGATAGGCGTACAGATATGGGTGCGTTTCTTTTTCTCATTGCAATAGCAAGTTTTTAAAAATGACGACTCAGTAGATAGCCCATTAACGCTTCCCTTGCACACAAAAGCAAGGTTTGTTAAGTTTCGTTTCTTCCTTTACAGCAATTGCTATTTTTCAGGTGCAGTTAGCAACTCTCCCATTTCCAGAGGCCTGGTGTGTGGGTGTGGGAGAATAAATCAAAGACATCCAGATCTGTTAAGAGGTGTACTGGGCAGTTAAAAGTACATCAATTGTACTTTTTTTCTCTTTGTGCTTTGAATCTGGTTCTGCCACTTTTCACTCACGCTAAGAAGTATCATTCTCCAAGAGACATCCTATTTGTATTGGGAACTCATTAAAGCACCACGGAAAGCCAGGAAGTCTTCAGGATCAGTCCCAATTTGTAACCATATTACAAAAGGACAGAGTACATAAGAGCAAGAGGACTAGCTCTATCTGCTCAGATACCTCTGAAACGCTATCCCTGTGTCTTAAGTTTCCTGTGTTTAAGACATTCTGCTATTCTGATGCAAGTCACAGGCTAGTTTGCATGTTCGAAAGTTTATTCTTGGTAATACTTTCTTCATCATCACCTATAATGTCCAGTACTTCCACCCAGTATCTTCTTTAACCTATTGATCAGTTCCAGGTGTTTTCAGGATAGTACAAAAAAACCGTATAGATAATTATGGATGATTTCTGCCAGCCTATGTTTTGTTTATATCTGGAAATACAGGGGCTTCTGTCCGCTTAGAAACAAGTCGGTCATCTGCATGCCCTTATAGCTATTGAATCCTGTTTTGATGGTCTCTCAGTATTTGGTCACAGTGATTTGCTGTAGCAACACATCTTTCAGGTTAGTTATATATGAAGGCATTGCCTTTTTTTTGTTTTCTTTTTTTGTTTCTTTTTAGTTTCACTGAATGTTTTTTTGCCCTTGTGTTAAGGTATGCAAAATACGTATGAGGTGCTCCCCACCCCCTTCCACTCTTTAGAGGAATGCATCCCCACTTATTTGCTGTACTGACAAATGAAACACCCCTACGCTTTCCAGACTCTCTGCAGAAACTTCTCTGCTGCCTGTCATTTCATTTCTCCTTCCTGAACCCCACACCCTCTTCTGAATCTATTACTTGCTGTTCTTCAGAGATAAGGGTATGTTAGCAAATACAGTGAATATTTTCCTCTCTGGTCTGAGAGGTAAATCAGTATTTAAGGCCTTGTAGGATTTTTTCCTTTAGGAGGAGAAACGGATGACACAAGCCAGGTATGCACCTTGACACAACCTGTTTTTTTGCAAAGAATGCTCCTGACTGCTTGAGCCCCAAACACAACAGGAGCAAACAGTGGAAAGTCCTGTTGCTCGCAACATTCGAGTCTGTTCTGCCAATCATTTCTGAGCCGCAGGGAGCTCTGCTGCCCTGCAGCCCGTCATCTGTTGGGTTTGCTCCTTTCTCCGCCACACACCCCCTCCTAGATCTTGCCAAGCAGTGCTCGTGCCCATTCCGTTGCAGTCAGGGTAACCACCTCTGCTGAAAGATTTGTCTCCAGATCAGACCTTGGCAGGGATGGTGGCTCCTATTGTTTCCAGCTACCTCCCTGCATAAATGACTTTCTCCTTTCACACACAAAAAAAGAGACATCTGACACCCGCTGGCTTTGTGCAAAGCTGTTATTTGCTATAGACCAATGACCCAGTTGAAGGCAGCCATTAACTCCTTTCACATTAAAGAAACCCCATTACTAGAATATGTTCAGTCTGGTTTTCTGTCACATCCTTCATACGTCTTAGTACTTTATTTACTTATTTGGCTCACTGTACGAGGTATGGAGATTCTTCTTTCAGCTGTTTAAGCTTAGTTCTCCCTGGCCACAGGCAATGACAGGTAATGTATATGCCAAATGCAAGTATGAGTAATTTTCCATTGTACTTTGTAGTAGGCATTACCTACACTTGTCATCAGTGAATTTTGTCTTCCCATTCACCTGCTTGTCCCAGGCTGTTCTGAGTTTCCCTGCAGTCTTCACTGGTGTTAATGATGCTAAAACACTGGTTCCCATCTGCAAATGTTGCTATCTCAGGGTTGACCCGTTTTCTGGAGAAGTCAGACTTCTGAAAATATACTAGCTTTGCCTGGAAGTCCGTTTCTGGGCAAAAGTCATTTATAGGACTGTCTTCTCTAGGACTGAGGCTAAGCCCAGGGCTCTTCTGGTGTGTAATGAGCTGTGTAATCGGACCTTTTCTCTGCTCGGATAGCAGAGGAAAGCTGTTTCGTCAGTGTAGTGCAAGGGAGCAGAAGTGAAGTCTCGGGAGGCAGGAGGTGTCCAGCTCAACTCAGCAGCCCAGTCACTCTATGGGACTTTGCAAAGCCCTGCCGCAGTTTCTCAGCCCGTTCCCACCTCTCCCCTGTCTCGTGGGGTTGTCCTGAGGGTTCACCATCGGAGAGGCATCATCTTTATTTTGTACTAAAAGAAAGACTCTTCATTATGTCTACATGAGAGAGCCCTAAATGGAACAAAAGTGACCTGTATGGAGCTATATGGTAGCATTGCAGCACTGAGGGTAAGTTACAGTGTCTGCTCAATGCCTGACAGATATTATAATGCTTGCTAGATGCAAAGCATTATTATTACTACCAGCAGAGATGGCAACAAACCTTCTTGTGTCCTCAGAGGTACATTGTTTTTGTATTGTCTCATGCCTGGCAAATCTAACTGTGGTACCTTATGTTGCTTTCTCTTTTTCCGAAAGTATTGGTTGGACTATGAAAAATGTAGTGGTTTCAGCTGAAGGTCAGGCAGCCCACAAAGCACTGAGAGAGTGCTTCTCGAATTCAGTTTTTCACCACATTTATTGCACTGAACTCACTTTCACTTTTGCATTGGCCATTCAGGAGAAAATTAATATCCCGTTTCATAAAACAGCAATGAAGAGCACAATTTTTGCCTCCCTCTTAGAGTTACTCAGTAGAGTAATAGGGTGCAACAGCATCTTCACGGGGTATTAAAGTAAAATGGTAAAGGCATGTTTTACTTTTTAATTGAGAGGGAGGAACTGAGTCCTCGGATGCTGAGACTCATGCTGAAGGTCACATACTTTCTTGTCATGGGGCTGAGACCAGATCTCCTAAGTACTGACCTCTGCTCCCGCCGTAAGAGCACTCTTCCTTTCAAGACAGGAGCTGGTGAAAGCTGATCTCACACGTCCAGGTGAAATTGTTACCTAGCAGCTCCTCGGAAATACGAGTTATTCCTTTTGCTGGGAACAACTGAGGGTAATACCTGGATTTCATGCTGTTCTTTTGGTATTAAAGTAAAAAAAAAACTGTGGAACTGTTTAAGCTGCTGACTCATAACCATACCCGTTACATGGCTAGCAGCTTTCATCTCAAATTGCTTTACAGTGTGGACCAGAGGTTGTCCTCAAACTGAGGCCTGAAAAGTAAGCCCCGCTTGCTGATGGATAGAGCAACACCAATAACACCAGCAACCCCAGCACTTTCAGAGCCTGTCTCATCAGTGTGTGCATTGCCAGTGGCCATAGGAGCAGCAGCTGGGTGCCTGCCATCCAAAGCCAGGAGCTGAGCTCTGCAGGGTTGCCTCAGTGACTATCTCTGCGCTGGCACATTATTTCGTGGTATGGCTTCATCTCAGGTTTTCCTCATTTGTGCAAAGAGTGACAGCCTCCTGGAGTGTAATTTACTTTATAAAGGCTGAAAAGTGCCCAGCTGGTGTCAGCTCTGGGCCCTGGCCAAGAGGGAGTTCATGAACTGGTGAGCTCGTAACTGGCCCCGAAGCCTGTAAAAATGCTGTGCGAAAACACGGTCCGTGAGCTCCTAGCGGTGCAACCATATTTCACCGTTAGGCTACTAAAATCTCCTTTCCCTTCTTCCTCTTCTTTTCATCCCAGGACACTGCTACACTTTTAATTGATTGCCTAAAAAAGGTGGCAAGTCAAGTCCCTGAGGTGACATTTCTGGCTCCAAGCTAAAAGGCCGTTGGCTGGGACATGTCCACGGCACTTCAGGGACTTGCATAGATCTATTCATATTTGGTTACTTATGTCTGGAGGACTGGACTGTCTCATAAGGAGTTCTCCAAAGGGATGCAGAAGAAGGGGAGCTCCTGAGGAGCTTATAGTCCATGCGCACCAGGTGGACTGCAGCACAGTCATGTTGCTTAAAACGTGGTGGAATAGGCAATAGTGAAAGTCTGTGACAGTGGGAACTTGGAGAAGGATTTTTCTGTCCTGGCATCTGATGATGTGACCACAGCCTTTTCTTTTAAAACTCTCAACGTATGCAACAGTTGCAAAGGATAAAAGGGTATCTGTTGCCTTCCAGCTTAGACTGAAGTTTCTCTGGGCAGCACTTTACAGCATCTAAATCCATGAGAGCTCACTTCAGCTTCTGGGTGGTAAAACAGCATATACGTGATTTCCTGAAGGGGATCTGAATGCCTTATGGGGAATCACATGGGGAGGGACTAGAGGAACTCCAGTGTTTTGCTCAGCTGGGATTCCCATGCTCTTCTCCCTCCCCCTTTTGCCACACCACTGTAAATGTACGTAGTAAAAATAATAGTGATGACCGAGGTCATGTCTAGAATAGAAACGCTTTACAACATGTGCTATAACGGTAAAACGCTCCTCGCCTGAACGCAGCTATACAAGGAAAGCTGTACTTTGTAGCCACACACAGCGAAACCACCCTGCTACCCACCCTCAAGCACAACAGGCTGCAGACCGGCTAACGTGCCACAGCCGTAGCTGTCGTCTGCGTAGGGGACGGGGCAGCCCAGCCCAGCCCGGGTGCTGCCTTCCCTGCCCAGAGCAGGGTGCTGCTGGCATTCGGGAGTACAGCTGTGCCGGAGACAGCCAAGCCAGGTTGCTCACATCCCGGTCAAATGAACGATTACGGTGGCAAACAAATCCCCTGAGCAGCTTGAAAAAAACCTCAAGTAACTCATTCATTTTTTCAAGAGTTGCTATGACACAAATGATGCCTCTAACTGTCGGGAATAAAGGAGGTAACCATATCTGCTTGCATATGAAAGACATAGGCACTGTGGACTTATAATTGCATGCACTCATGTTTAGCATCATTATCTTCTCTCATTTTATCTTTTTTTCCATGAGAGCTTGCCTGACAGAGCCTTTCCACTGCCAAATCCATAGCATTTGTGTGAGAGCACTTTAACAAGACAGAAGTATGTGTCAGTATCTGCAGTCTGGATTGCAGTGACAGCTCTGGATGGATTGTGCTCTCCTATCTCCTTTCGTGATCCCATATGGAAAAGGGTTATATATATATAATGCATGGCATGAATCAGCCGCGGCTCTTTCTCAGCCAGGTCTCTGTTTCCTTTGCACCTGAGGACTAGATCCCTGGGCCAGGGTGTTTGTCTCTGCAGAGACTCAGTGACTTAAAGTATCCCGGGGTATTTAGGCACGCATCTCGCTTTGATTTCAGGGAAGGAGGAGCCCAGTTGTTTTGGAAAGACTTGCACCGTGTCTCTCTTGTGAGCATGCTTCAGAAAGTTTATGTTCCACATGAGCATGTGGAGAAGCTGATCTTTTTCAGGGTCTAGAGATAAGTCAGCTTTATTGCTGATTATCTCAGATTCACTTTTTAGAGGATGGATTACAGCCATATGAAAGGACAATATTACTGCCAGTTGTTAAAGTAAGAAGGGAGGGGAGGGGTCTGTTGCTCTTTTGGGGAACAAGATAAGTTTCTTCTAGTGATGACAATGATTCAAGCAGACTTTCCTATGTGCACTCTACTCATATGCATTTCCATGACCGTAAAGCAAAGAAGCTTTTTACATACAAAAAGGCAAAGGGCGAGGTAACAGTTTTGCCAGCTCCATTTTTCACTTGATTCCCCTATTTCCAACATCATTGTGTAAAGCCTGGCTAGATAAGCCTGTAATAAACGTGCCTGTGTTTGCATATGTGCATGAATATATGCACAATTCCTATACTGATCCCCAGAGGCTTTGCTAAAATATTGAAGGTTTACCACCAGATTGCTTGCTTTTGGAAGAATGAACTGTGTACAAACTGGAATCTGCTCTCCATCCCAGAGACATCACTCATTGTGTAAATGGTTAAGAGGATAAGAGGAGGTGGTGCTTGGATGCCAGTGCTATATGGCCTCATACTTTGGGAACCAGGAAAGCCACCGAATGTAACTTCTCCTTAATCAGGCTAAAAATCAGTTAAGATAACAGAAATTTCCAGTGTCTGGCTAGTATTTTAAGCCTCTCGGAAAACAAATTTGGTTCTTATGTCTGTCCTTGCAACCCACTACCTCTAGCAGGGTAAATGAAATGAATTTGAGAACAAAATTTGGTCTCACTTCAAATGAATCCTTTAACCTAACTTAGCGGCCAAGCCCATGACGGTAAAGGTGAAAATTTGGGTACTTTTCAAATTTGGGTAATTTTCAATTATTATTCTTTTCCTCATTATCATTAATGAGCCTATTAGTGCAACTTGGGGGAGGAAACCTGAGTGCACAGTTTGAGATTGCTTTGATTTCTTTGCAGTGCCTACAGAGAATCGGGCTGTGTGGCTCAGCCAGGGATGCGGTTGGCCAGGAGCCGCCCCTAACAGCAGCCAAGAGAAACCATTTTTGGGGAGGAAAGTGTGCAATAGGCGCATATAAGTTAATCCATCCCCAAAGCAGTAAAATGTAGATTTTATGCCCTGAAGATTCAAAGGTTTTATGCATTCAAAAGCTTTTGTTTACTTTTTAAATACTTACTCTTTGTAGCAATTATATTTCTATAATATTACCCTTTGTATCTATTGTGTTTATCATTTTCCTATAGATAGAGGGGGTGGTTTTTATTATTTTCCCTGCTTTCATGATGGCAATGTAATCTTGTGGTGAAGAGTGGCACTATCTAGATTTGCGTTCTGTGGAAAAGTATTCCTTTCAGGTTGAAAGCTCATTGTACATGCTATACAAGAAAGGTTAAATAGTTGTTCCAGCCTACTTTCCCTGTACTGCTCCTTATTTTATGAGCTTATATTATCGCCTCGTATTCATCTTCTCATTCATATTGTCTCTACCTAGGAAATTACCCTCTTAGACTAGATGCAGGATGCATTCCAGGATCTCTTTTTTCCTCCATCTGGAATAGGTTATGCCAATATAAAGCAATTAAATATTTTTAGGAGTTAAGCTTTAAAGTGTGAATCAGTTTTAAGAGAAACGATACCAAATCTCTTTAGGTTTTCTTGATGTTATCTTCATGAGCTATAAAATTAGGAAGCCTCCTTTGAACCAACAGAAATAGGAATATCTATTTCTGCTACCAGAACCGCAGGACAATGCTATCACTGAGGCTGCAGAAGAGAGATATACATGACTCTCAGACCAAGCTTGTGAAAATATAAATGGTATAAAGGAATTTGAGTGAATTTTAGGTTTTAGAAATTCATTATTTTTAGTAAAGCTTTTGTTTGCGTTTGGGCTCACAGGTAGTGCTTCATTAGTTTTAATTGTAATAATAAACAACATATGTACGCTTATGCATATGCATGGGTTGCACACATACACGTGCCTCAAAAGTGTGCCCAGTTTTGAAAGTTTTTTAAAGGCTTTCCGTATAGAGAAAGCAGCAGAATAAATCTAAAAGATGCATGAACGCAGCGATCGTTAATGAGCACTATCGCCAATGAACATGCTTCTTCATGAGCTCTGCAGTGTCCACAGCTTAGAGGAGCTACTAATGAACCTTATCTTTGCGTGAGATAATGGTTAGGACCAAACAGGGGAGGTGGAGGGGAATTTGACCACCCACAGAACAAATACCATTATCAAAGTGCAACTTATGCCCCAAAGCGAACTTACTTGCCGGAGTGACATTTCTTCTTGGCATTTCATCTGCTTTGCTAGGTGAGGATCGGGGAGGAGGAGGGGAAGGGGAGAGAGAGGGAGAGGGAGAAAAATAGCCCAGCTGACATTTCAAGCGAGTAAATAACCTCTGCGGGAAGCCAGCTTGCACGGCGTTTCCACTCGTAACGTGTAATTCACATGCCACTTAACGCAGGTCGCACGGAGCGGGATGCGGAGGAAGGCGAGCAGGGCACCGTCCCCGGGGTGGGCTGGGGAGGCTCTCGGCAGAGCCGGAAATCGGCGATCAGCCTTGTCAGGTCGTATCTCATCAACAGCAAGGAACTGCGAGAACGGGGATTTCGTTCCCTCTGAAGATGCCATTGGTTCCTGCGCCCCGTGGAACACGAAATCAGCTCAATTGAGTGAAAAAGGCAACACGTCCTTGCCCTGCGAAAGGCCGGGATTCAATCACCCATGACTACTTCTTGCATAACCAGACAAGTCAGCGTTGAGAAGTGCTAGCTGCTTCAGGGGGGAGGAAAAATGAACACTTCAATCTCTCTTGGAGGTCCTGTAGGATTATGAGAGCATTTGGTTTCCCTGTGCATGTTCAAAAGGAACGTCTGCTTGTTTGTACCAGCTTAGGAATCTGCCTCTATCTTACAGTATCTCTTGAGACGATATGTGCTCTTACGAAGCAAAATATTTAAGTTGTGATCAGTTACCCATAGCAGTGCAAAAGATGGAGATAAAACAACGTATGGTTCCTCAAGGCACTGAAAAGAACATCTCGCTTCTGTTTCAGATATGGATATCTAGACACAGCACTGTCGTATTCTCCATGAGACCCAGTCAGCTCCCAGGTCCATTGGGCGTGAGATTTTCCTGCCTTGACTCCCACGAAACTGCAAAAAACCAATGATAGCAAACATATGCCGGTAGAAGACACAGTATTATTTTTCCGTGCTAACAGATAAGAAGGAAAATGAGGCTTAAGCTCCCAAAACACCATCAAAACAAATGTGAAATTAGGGTTATGCACAAGATTACTTGGAGGTATGTTTTGCTTAAACACATGAGTATTAGTTGCTGTATGAGCAGCAATTAGGCTCAGCACAGGTGAATCTGAGGTTATTCTGCAGGAAATGTGCCCGGTGGCAGTACAGTACTGTTGCCGCTCACATTATTTCTGCTAAAATAGTGCCCTGTCAACTGCAGCTTCACGGAAGAGTGGAAGTGATGCAGCACCGAAGAAAGGAAAACAATAATATATTGGTCCGAAAAAGAAAGGACCGGGAATAGCCAGTTTATGTGCTCGGTACCACATCTGGCTTCTGCCTCCGGTTCCTCCGTGCCGCTTGGGGACATGGAGGTGTTTTCCCACTCCCTTATTACAGATTTCAATAACACGTGAATATCAAATCAAACTGAAATTTCTAGTGCATCTCATTGCCTTTGGACTTTAAAGCTCTGCCATCGTTCAGTTGCTTATAACGTTATGTTAGTGTTAAAGTAAGGGGCTGCAGCAGTGTTTTAGTGGGGTGTAATTCTATTCTTTACTTTCACAAGTTTATCCGGACCTTAGTGGTGTGCTGCCATGGCAGTCAGCTCATGGATTTGGACCCTAGTGATTAATATTACTTCAAAGCAAAACACAGTCCGTATCCCGGAGGTCTTCCTCTGGGCCATGCCATGCCCAGTGCTCTGTGAAATGTCGTGACACGTGGTACAGTGTCGTAGGAAGTCGCTCACCCGCGGGGCTTGCTGAAGTACTCGTCGTGGAAGTTACTGCAAACCGAGTCCCCTTCATGGATTCATGCAGTTGTCGTGAATCATTCTTTACTCGAGTAAATGTTCGTGATATTCAAAGGTCAGGAATTATCTTCTCAATCTTGTTTAAAGTCCTGTTCTGTGGCAGTTTTAGAAGTGTTCAGAATAACTTTTCATGGAAAATAGTTTTAAAAACTGGTAGCTTTCAATGTTTGCTTTCTCTTTCTATAAAGCAAAAATGTGCTTATAGAATACTTTCAAGCTTTGCTTTCCAAGCAAATACTTTCAAGCTTTTGTTTTCTGTTCATTCTTTCACAAATTAAGTTTGTTGTCCATAGTAATGGTCAAATTGTTTTCCACCGGGAATATATTGACCCACATGGCTTTGAGAGAACTAAAGGAGATTACTCTTCATCTCAGTGCAAAAGTCTTACTTTTATTAAATAAAACAACCACCACCACTAGCGTTTCGTCACAGCTATTACTCAGAAATAGCCTGTAAATGAGCATACCAATTAACGTATAAAATGTTTTCAGTGTGCAAATAAGAATAATCATCAAGGAATCAGCTAAAGTAGGTAGCACCAACAAAGACTGTATCCTGCTGCTAATTTTTTTGAATACGTGATTGAACGAGTTATCACTTGGGAGAAATAAACTTCATTTGTTACATCTGATAGATATTTTACAGCCTCCACTATCCCAGTAGCTGCAAGTATGTTATCGTTTAAGAAAAAATATACTTTCACTGGACAGCTTTCAAATTAATCTTGGCTGCAAGGAAATTGGGCTCGTTGCATTTCTGCAATTCTTCACCCTTGAAAGGCAGCAATGAGAATATAATGAAACTCTCTTCATCTCTGTAATTAAACATCTTGTGACCAAACAGGAGAGGGGTAGGAATGGAAATACCCAACCCAGTTAGGTAATTGCTGATAATCACAAACCTGCTCTCGGTGCTTGAAAAACTGCAGGCTGAGGGCTTAATACCTGCGCGGCTGCCTGGGGCTGCCCGGGACCAGTTATCTCATCCGCATTCTGCAGCCTCGCGCGAGGGTGAAGGGGAACCACCACCCTGCGTGCAGAAACACGGCCCTGCAGGGAGATAACGAGGTATCCGCCAGACGAAGAAAAGCCTTTGTACAAGAGCTGTGGGAGCGCAGGAAGGCTGGGACATGCTTGCGTTGCCCACTCCGCTGTTGACCACCCACGGGGCTGCCGAGGGGCTCTGAGGGCTGCACTGCACATTAGGGACAGGGTCTCCGCTGTAACAGTCTCTACTTTTTAGGTCCGGAGGTATGTTTTGCAGAGGGGCTGAAAAGCTATGGTTACAAATGATCATGTCTACAGGAGTTTGAATGACTGGGGATCTCTGACACACCGTAGTGGTTTCCCAAGAATGGTGAATGTGTTTGGGTATGTGTTTGTAGCCTGTGAAGTTGCAACGTGCCACCTGGCACTCCAGAATGGCAGGACGGCATAGAGGATTATAGATCTGTTTGTGCCTTGCAGCCAGCAGAGCCCCTGTACCACATACCAGATAAAGAGCGAAACAGTAGTGTCCGCTATATATCATTAGAGTGAAGAAGCAAGTAAGTGAGAATATCCTAAGGAACTCATTAGGAGAATGCCTCACTGAAGAAATGACTGAGGACGTTTGACCAATCAAAGTAATTTGCAGTTTTACCCAAACTGTTAAGATCTTCAGGCTGGGGACAGTATGCTCACCTAAGGTGGGAGTAACTCAGTAGGAGTTATTTACAGACATTCTCTAAATAAACGCAGAAAATTACTCCCAATTTATATCTTCCTTTTCATAAGCATCTTGCCATTTTCCATAATTCTGTAGCAGTCACATTAGGAGGAAACCCGGCTGTCCAGGACACTTCTGCAGTGCCCTTAAACATCTTTGTGAATCCTGAAGCAGAGCTGCTAAACTACATGGAGCTGAATGTCAAAAATATTCTAGTTTTGCACATTTAATTAAGAAACTGGGAGAAGGTGCTGTTGGCGGGTCATTCAGGCCCTGCTGATGCCATTCCCTGCACCGGAGGGACACAGATGTCCAGATGCTGCTGTTTTCACCGGTCAGTTGACCTGAGCAAGACAGATATGACCATTTTGGGGAGCAGCTGTCTGCAGGGACTTTTTTCCCAGTGTTTTTGCTCAGTCACCAGAGGGCAGACGTCTATAGTTCCCCTTTATTCTCCTTCAGCCTTCTCATCCTCACGCAGACTGTAGGCTCACCAGGGCAGGTTGGTGACTTGTCAGCCGTGTTACCTGAAATGAGAAGGTGAATCTTAAGAAAGCCAGCAATAACCCCTTCCCCATCATTTCTGAGCATTTCTGGCGAGCCTGTGGCATTGAATGAGATACCATTGATCCTAGCGAGGGAAGGAAAAACATTGTCCTCTCTGGAGTGGTGTTGTAGCGGCAATAGGGAGGCAGGTTTAATCTTCTGTATAAATCAATGTGGTTGTTAAGTAGATCCCTCTCACTATGTTGGTCCGTTAAATAACCTTTAGTCAAGCACAGAAACAATAGTACTTGGTGTTAGAGAAGATGAGAAAGTCTCAAAAGTAACAGTAAGGGGTTTTTTGTTTTCCAGCATAAATCATTTTCATCGCACAATTGGCACTGAATATTCTGTATGTCTCAGACACATTTCATTGACTCCTTTATCTGTAGAATTCCTTTAAAGTTTAACAATGCAGAACTAATTTTGATGACTCAGTAGCACGAAAATTGTTATTTTAAGTGCCGAAAAGGTATTTTCCCTGTGGATTTTCTAGCACTGAGGCAACATTCTGAATGTTTTGACTGCTACTTTGTCTGACAATGTAAACAGACAGGAATAATTTAATGATTAACTCGTTATCCTTGATGCATGCCTTGATGTCTCATCTTGTTATTAACAGTTTGCCCGTGTTTTGAAAGATATATAATATGAAGCAGAGCTAATACTGCTCTGGAATGCTCTTTAACACCATTCCACAACTTTTTCCACCCACCAGCTGAGCTTGGTCAGCGAAGACGCTCTCTGTTAACATCCCAGCAACTCGCTCCGGCACTTTCAGCTGTATAAAATTAAACCCGTTAATAAGAAACTGTTCATCAAAGAACTTGAATATGTGCATAAGTCCATCCTTACTCAGCCTACTATTTAAGCATGTGCTTAACTTTAGTACGCACTTGCAAATTTCGCTTAAAGCAGCCAGACTCTATTTTGCTGGTTGGGTCTTTGAAATACTTCCTGGCACCATATCCTGTTTCTGTCATCTTTAATAGTTACCTGTCTATCATTGCCACTTCCACACACATTCCTCCTTGAAAAGCCTTTTGCAGAAGACTGCAGCCTGATATAAGATCTTGGAAAAATCACGTTTGTCTTAGAGCATGAGTGCCGCCTTGTTTTCCGTACAAACTGGAATGTCAAAAAATAACAGAACACTTTTGCCGTCAAGGAGAATTTTTAATGCGTTTTCACCCAAACTTCCAGTGTGATAATATCATTATGTGCTGTTACTTTTTTTCACATGTCACATTTAGAAGATGATGTGTGTGCTGCCTGTGAAGCAGGCATTGAAATGGGCTGTGAGCCCATTTTAAATAATATTAATTCATCACATTAGCATGCAAACAGCTAACTGGATAGGCAGCGTTAACAGAGCCTACACTGTGAGTGACCCCAAAGAGCAGGAAAATGCTAAGAATCTCTCATCCCGGTCCTTGGAAAAACATTTTAAAAATGCGTCCTCTGCTAGCATTGTATGAATTGATGCACCTGAAAGCAATCAGTACGTGAAAAATGGAAACTCTGGCATTAAAACGAGCAGTAAAATAATCATAAAAGCCATAATAGGCAAAGCCCTAACATACATATCCATTTCCAGCAGATGGTGGCGTTAGCAATTTCTGCATGCGCTGCGTTGTCCTCCAGCGGAGAATTGCCCTGGTCCTGACGTCAGCTCTCTCACTTTACGTGAATTCAGACTGGTGAAACAAATAATAGTAGCACAGTTATTAGCACATTTCCTCCAGAAGCCACTAATAAAAAAATGCTTCCCCTGACATTTCCATTCTACACCAACCAACTTCACAACTGTTACAGTAAGTCAGGCAAGGAAAATGAAAAAGAAATGACCCAGCTTGATTTAATTCCTATCTGGCAACTGCCAGGCAATGGCCAAAAAAAAGAAATTTTAAAAGGTAGAAAGGTAAACACCGCTGACTAGTTGAGAACGTGGAGCATCTTCTCTCCAAACACTTTGTGATATCAGTGTCAGTTGTCAAAGCAGCGCCCGCTCTTACTTTGTGATATTCCAGCTAAGTCCTTCGCTTATACTATTAGGATTTCCCCTTTACTTTGGATTCCTAATAACTCAGGTTGATAAAAATGTGTCTTTTGGGCATCTGCTAAATACCTTAACAGGGAAGATGAGGCGCCGTAGTTCCTTCCCGTGTGCAGACAGTAGCGCTGCACCTTGGGGGTGGGATGTGGGTCTGACAGAGGGAAACCTGTCTGCCTAGGGAGGATGCAGAATTCATTATTTTTATGTTCTCTTGTCTACATCGTGGAAAACTCGAAGTGAAAGAGAAAACTGCACAGGCAGTAAGGTAAGCACCAGCCCCTCCATCCACAGGTATCATTATCTGTAATTGAAGTAAATGCACGAATATGAATATGCATGTATTTATGTTTGCAAAGTTTGCCCAAACACCCTTGATTGGAAAGTAGGAGTCTTGTATTCCAAAAGCACTTTTCCGTGGCAGATATCAACATCTGCTGCAGAAACGTGGAATCACTAAAACTCTCTTGATTTATGAAACGTGAAGTCTCAGCTACCTTTTGGCAAGAAACTGCCAGAGACCTGGTATCTTTTAAAGGACTTTAAAGGCACTTCAGCTTTGTGGGAACTTTAAAGGAATGTAAACTGTGCAGGAACTGTGGAAAACCACATTCGGTGCATCTTCTTCAGACACGTGCTGTCTTCTCCGGCATCAGGCTTGCGCCCGTCGGTACGCTTAGTATCTCTGGTGGCTCTCCTCACCCTTCTTGCCTGGCTGAGAAAGTCCCCTGCTCTGCCTGGGAGAGGGAGCTGGGGCGACGGCTGGGCGCAAAGCCCCTCTCTGGGCCCGAAGGGCTGGGCAGAGGAGCAGAGGTGCTAAATGTGACCCGGTGCCAGATTAACTCCGACTGAACTGCTCCTCTCTCCGCAGGTGGGAAGATGGTCTGTCACAGACAAAGCCTGATGAAAATGCATCTGGGGTAGCTGAGTGTTTGTATTGCATTAGCTTCTGGCATGGCCTCTACTGTATTTATTCTTCCGCCCACCTACCTTCCACAGAATAGGGATGTATGCAGTCACCGATCTTATCACCGCCACGCTTTGATCCAGCTGGGATGTTAGGGCCTTTGGGAATTCCCCACGTTTGATAATTCCTGATAGTTACTTTTAAGAAAATACCAGCTGAAGGATGGGGAGGGATTCTTCAAATTCCAGAAACTGTGTGAATGGTGGAATTTATCAGGCGTCTGAGCCAGATTTCCTTGGAAAGAACACATTTATTTTGAAGTGTCACATTTTCATTGTATTCAGCAAGCAATATCACTTAAGGCCAAAGAAACCCAGTCGAACAGGACATTACTAGCATTTTTAATAAGCACAGGAGCCGGCCCTGATAAAAACATTATGAGACATATCTAAACTATGAATAGCTAAGGACCTGGTTTATCCCAAGTAGTAATTCATTACCCCTTTATGTTTAGCTTTTGAAATACCACCTCGAGAGAAACTTGACCCCAAGGAAATCTATTTCAGGAATGTGTGTGGCCCCCATCCCAGCAGGCTATGATTCTCTTACCACCTTTATTATATTTTTCTCACAACCCCCCTGCGAGGTAGGGCCCAGCCATTACCCCTACTTTACGAAGAGCAAATTGAAAAACACTCACGCGTCTCGCTCCCATTAATATCTAAACTGTGGCGGTAAAGCGACTTTCCCAAGGTCGAGGAGGAAGTTTGTGGCTGAGCAGCTCATGAGACCGGGTACCCAGTGTGCTCCGCGCCTGCCCGAACCCAGGGGTAATTTTCTACTCGCAGGGTGCGGCTTCCCACTCCCCGGTAGTAGCCAGGTTACGGGGCTGTCAGAAGGTGTGTGTGTTTGTTTGTTTTTCCATGGGTAGCATCAGGAGAAAATATCCATCATCTCCCGAGACCAGAGGCATTCCTGAGTGAAAGTGTGGGCGGCTGCAATGTCACGCCACGGCTCTGGGGAGGTGTTTGCTGTGGGTTGCGCCGAGGCTGTGTCCAGCTGGGCCCACGGCAGGTTTGTGCTTGCAGATGTGGAGTATCTCGCTGTGGCTTTGTCTGGCTCTTTGGGGGGACAAAAAAAGGGAAAAAAAATCAGCTCTACGACTGCTTGTAGCTGGTCTGTTGATTTTGTTGGATAGACACCTAAGCCCTGGATGAACTAATTCAGAAGATTTAAGACCTGAGTGGATCGTTAGGAAATCTGTTCTGACCTCCCAAGAAACACAGGGCTCTCTGCCCTGTAATTCCTGGGTGAAGTCTCTGGTGGCAGGGGCGGCTTTGGGTTTGTGTCCCCCCACCTGCCTTCGTGCTCCTGGCTGCTTCATGGACCTTCCTATATCCTGGAGTGTGGGAACTGGGCATGAGGGTAGGAAAACTGGATTTATTCTGATAAAGGCAATGTGCTATGGGGAAATAAGATAATTGGAAG
>NW_008795672.1:2564819-2574086 GCF_000699145.1 Aptenodytes forsteri | reverse complement strand
GGATGAACTAATTCAGAAGATTTAAGACCTGAGTGGATCGTTAGGAAATCTGTTCTGACCTCCCAAGAAACACAGGGCTCTCTGCCCTGTAATTCCTGGGTGAAGTCTCTGGTGGCAGGGGCGGCTTTGGGTTTGTGTCCCCCCACCTGCCTTCGTGCTCCTGGCTGCTTCATGGACCTTCCTATATCCTGGAGTGTGGGAACTGGGCATGAGGGTAGGAAAACTGGATTTATTCTGATAAAGGCAATGTGCTATGGGAAAATAAGATAATTGGAAGAGTTGATTAAATACCACACACAAGGGGGGGGGAAAAAAAAAGAAAAGAAAAAATACTGTGAATTTTAAAGGTCTCTTTTTCACATCATTCTTACCTTTGTTACCACAGGGCAACATGATCAGGAGCACTTAGTGCTGGTCTAAGGGCTTCCCTGAGAGTCAGTGCTTTTTTTAGGAAAGAACTACATTCAAGCTGTTGAAAATATTTATTCCTTCATACATGGCAAACAAAATAGGGGTTAGAGACCCACCAGAGGGTCTCTAGAGGGAAAGAAGAGCAAGTGGTGGTAAAGCAGGATGGAAGGATAGGTTCGCATGCATCGTTTGGTGGTCACAGCCACACCAGACGGCAATGACTGGAATATTTGCCTTTGGTACTTTGGTTATATTCACCATCAGCTCCTGCCTCACCTAGGAAATATGTCTGAGAAACTCCTTCTTCCCACCAGAGAGCAAACACCCATAGTCCTGTTCATTAGTGAAAAGAAAACAGAACCATTTAACTTTGTGTACGTATATTCCCACGCAATTTAAGCATTACCTGTTTATAATTGCTTGAGAAATGTTTTACAAGCATCTGCATCAGGTGAAACATCTTTATTGTGGGAGACTTTTGTGAGGAGACTTCATACGCTGCTGATCACAGGCCCTGCTTTAAAGCCCACTGGAGTCCATGGGAGGGATGCGTCTCTCCCGTGACTCCAATAGCCTTCTGATCATGGCCACTACGTGAAAATGTTGTATGACACCCTGAAGTCTGCTCCTCTGAGGGGTGTTTTCTGCATACGCTGGGACAGACACTCCCAGCCCCCCATCGTGTGTGGTGAATGCTCCGTGAGACACCCAAGAGCGGCCACATCCAGTGAGCAATGTGTGAGGTGGGCACAAGAGGTTGAACCTATGTACTCTACAAATGCTGCAGTCATGGAGTAGCCCCTTCCAAACGTGTGTGAGGCATTTGAAAGCCCTGGAGCTCTTCAGCTGGGCCACAAGACGTGGGGCGTGTTGGATTTGCGCCTCTGCCCATCCGGATAGGGCTGCAGTGGTGCTGTGCATGGGTTGTCTCCTCTCCCTTTTTCCTCGGAGGCGCTGCATCTGAGGCAGGGTAGCCCAAGGAGCCTGCAGGTCCATGGATGTGTGAGCAAGTTGGCAGTACCAGCCGCCCTGCCATGAGCTGGTGGCTCAGGTGCCTGGGTTTTCTGGGCTTCCTGTCCTTGCTCAAGCCGCTCGCCTGCTCCCAACTACCGGCAGATACCAGGTCAGCCTCTGGTGTAGCAGGCGGGGGATTTTTTCGCTGGCATATTTCACTGTGGAGCCTTGGTCCTGCTGCAGCTGGAATCAAGGGGGAATGGAGGAGTAGCTCATCTCCAGGATCACGACCTGGGTGCAGGAGAGTGCATGAGCCATTGCATGATTTTCCACTGTCTTGGAGATAAATGAAGCTTTGAGGATATTCCCTAAAAAGCTAAGGCACTGTCCGAGGCTGGGTGTGCCACTCACCTGGTGTAAATCACTGAGAATTTGCTGGTAAGGATAGCATCCATATCAAACACACCAGCATTTTTTTGCAAATACCGCAAAACTCCTTTCCCCGACCGGAATTACTCATGCTACGAAAATGTGTCATGTCCCAAGGACTGACTAATTTGGCATCCAGAGCTTCTAGCCCAGTATCTCTTCTGCCAGGACTTTTATATTATCAGTTCCATTCATTCCTACCGAAGGCTGATGGGGTGCGATAAAGCAGATGGCCAAAGTCCCAGACAAAGGCCAGGCAGAACAATTAATGACAAGCCGACAGCCCCACAAAGGGCATGGGCCCGGGGATAATGCTGGCTCTGGAGGGCTGCTGACAATAACATAAAGCCGCTCCCCTCACAATGGGGAGATAAGATACAGTACTGTAATAGGAAAGCAATCATCGCAAAATGCCATCAATTATATAAAAGCTGCAACAGTGGGGGACTGATTAAATATGGCTCTGTTGATGTCTCAACATACCTTCACTGCGCTTTTTGCGTGGCTTCTCACGACAAGTCTGGTTTGGCACTGGAGTGGCTGAGGCTCCCTTACCCCAGTTCTTTCATCGGTTTTTGGCTCGTGAAATTACACCGAATAATATGCTTATTCAGGTTTTTATATCTGTGCACCTATTTTATTACCTTTTATAATGCATACAGGGTCGGATCAGCTTGCAGCAGAACAAAGCTAATTACACCTTTCATTACCTAAATATAGCATAATGACAGAGTGCCATTCAAGTGTGGCATTGAGCTGAGAAACCTCATGGCAGGCCAGGACAATGACAGAGGTTATTCAGCTCAACCTGAATTGCTGCTGGTGCAGCGAGAGTGGGGCAGGGTTAATAGACAGGTCACTACGTAAATTACAGTATCGTATTGAAACGGTGAACTGCTAACACTGCTCTCATCAGCAACTGTATCTTCCAGAGTTAGTGACCTCCAGAGCTAGCGTTAACCTCTTGCATAGCTTTTGTGTTATATATATATATATATGTGTATATATGTAAAGTGTATGTTGTTAACAGTAAGACCTGAGAATGAAACGACTGGTTTACGTGCTCTGTAAGAAGTTGTCGTGGTTTAATCTCAGTAGGCAACTAAGCACCACGCAGCCGCTCGTTCACTCCCCCCACCCGGTGGGATGGGGGAGAGAATTGGAAGAGCACAAGTGAGGAAAAACTCGTGGGTTGAGCTTAAGAACAGTTTAATAATTGAAATAAAATTATAATAATAATATGATAATAATAATAATACACAAAGCAAGTGATGCACAGTGCAATTGCTCACCACCCGCCAACCGATGCCCGCCAGTCCCCGAGCAGCGGCCCCCCCGGCCAGCTTTCCCCAGTTTATGTACTGAGCATGACGTCACATGGTATGGAATGTCCCTTTGGCCAGTTTGGCTGTGCCCCCTCCCAGCTTCTTGTGCACCTCCAGCCTTCTCCGTCGGTAGAGCATGGGAAGCTGAAAAGTCCTTGGCTAGTGTAAGCATTACCTAGCAACAACTAAAACATCGGTGCATTATCAACTTTGTTCTCATCCTAAATCCAAAACACTGTACCAGCTACTAGAAAGGAAATTAACTCTGTCCCTGCCGAAACCAGGACAGAAGTGCAGTAGTGCTACGTTGCACAATGAACCGTTCATGTTTTGGACGGTGTATGAGCACCAGGTTTTGTCAGTGAGGCAGGATGGTTGGTAGCCATTTCTAGCACGGTTGGTAGCCATTTCTAGCATCAGCTCCCAGCCTATTATGGTATTCTTGAAACTTAATTAAAGGCTCGTACCCCTGACGTTTACCATTGCAGGAAATTCTCGGTCATTAGCTAGTCAGTGGACAAAGGCTCAAGGGGCCGAGCACACAAGTGAAAGCGGTGGTGTGGTCCCCATCCCCGGCCAGGCTTCCTTGCCCCCCACAGCCAACTAGTAGCCACTGCCTCTGCAGTGAGACTCCAGATCAGCTGCTGTTGAAGTCCCTACTGCCAGCTGAACTTTATCCCCAGCGACATGACAGAGTTTTCCTCTGGCTTTGATTGGAAGCCACCTCCTTTACATCTCCGCTATCCCTTAATGTCTCATGCAAACAGAGAAGGTGATTTGCTTTTAGCTTATTTCTTTACATGCCTTTTAATAAGAGGCTTCCCTAGTTTTTAATAAAGTGATGGTGAGAGCAAAGGCCGGTAAAAACAGTGTTCATAAAAATTATTATCAGAAACTATTTCATTTCTGCCAAAGCAAGCAAATCACAGAAAGTTTCTACTTTCCTTGGAGTGTTTCTGTTTTTCATCAAAACCAGAAAATGAGACATTTTAATTTGCAAATTTGTTCAGGACTTGAAGAATATTCATTCCAGTTTTCTTAGGTTCTTGCTGAGTACTTGTGTTGCGGTTAATGGGGTTTTTGTCCTTATCTTTTTGGCTGAAGAAAAAATATTTCTATCGCAAGTCATCCTTTCCCTCCCTACTTTCTCCCTGCAAGGTGAAAGGCATTGCCGGGCTGTAATTCCACTGTGGCAGTACTGCCTACATGAAAAATCATTAGGGCCACAAACCTTCGGTAGGAGACAAACGAGATTGGATGAATTTCCAGCTACCATGAAGAGAGACATGATCTCCGGTACTTCGAGAGCTCAGGCTGATACTGGTTTCATTTCTGAGCGCAGTAAAAATGTAGTATATTCTCTTTTGATGGACTGATAGTTTTTTGACAGATTCATTAGTTTGTGGTTTTCTTTACACCGGTTGTAACATTAGCGTTGAAGTCATCAGTTCCCTGTTCCTGTATTTCTAATGTACCAACACTTTACTAGGAGTTTTACAGTGGGGGGGGAGGGATACTTGGGTCAAAGGAGAGTTTGACATGCTAAAATAGATGCTCTGCTTCCACCTCCTCCCTTCACCAAGATGCTGGTGAGGTGCTTGGAGAGTCCCAAATACAGATTGAACTCTTTTGAAATGTCATCATTTCTTTGGTGCTCGAGGGTCCAGAATTTCCTTCAAAAAGCTGGAAGATAGAGTTTTCAGTGGCCACAGGACTAAGCAATATGTGACAATTGTTGATATTGATGTTATGCCCACCTTTAGTGTCCATCAGAATAGTCCCATGACCACTGCTTACACAGAGATTTTGCTTCTCGTGCAAGCTACAACTTCTTAGTTCTCCTTGACAGTTGTTTGTTCTTCCTCCTGTCCGGATTCCTCCGTATTACTCACATTGCCCCTTTGCTTAGGGCTGGACACAAAGCAGCACTGCGGTCAGTGCAAAGATCCTTGACTCTGTGGTGGTAGCACCAGGATCGTAGCTGAAAGTAAGTGAAATAAATTTTGCAGAAAACCGAAATCCAAGGTTCGGAGGAGCTGAGTGCCTTGAACAAGGTGGCAGGGAAAATGCCTGATGGGATAAAAACTGAGCTCAGTTTTCCAGAGCTGTGGATTAGCACCCCAACAGCTGCTCACATCTGCAGGAGATGCCAGGCCCATATCTCTGACCTGATCCAGCTCGAAGTGTTGCACAAATCTGTCTGCTGCCAGCGAAGTTCACATCTGGATACAGCTCCTCCCTGTCCATAGCACTGCAGCCTCCACCCTCCCTGAGCTGTTTGTTAGGCCCTGGGGAGGATCCAGCTTTAGAAAAGTAGGGGTTTATCTCCTTTGTTGACTGCTCTATAAAAACCAGTGTTGTATCTCATTCATTCACCTCTGTGCTTCCTGAGTGCAGCAAAGAAAAGCCTTATACACACTTACCTGTGAACTTTGAAATAGCTTCGGAGACCTCCTTGAATTTTTAATTATCAGGCTAGACACTCGGGCATTTGTTTTTCTGGTATAACAAACTAAGAGGGTCCTGCTACCCCTGCTGCACCTCCGTGAAGCTCAGCGGGGTCAAGCTCCACGTCCCCGTGAGCGGAGCGGGCACCCTCCAGCCAGGTCCCCGGGGCTGGGGTGCTGCTCTGTTCAGCTCCCCTCCGGCGCCCGGCAAAGGCGGCACAGGCAGTCCCGTTGGCTCTCGCCCTTGCGTGCTCCAGGGACCGCTTATTCCCCTATCTCTGTTTCAAACCCTGACAGACTTTGCAGTCACTCTTGTGAAAGCCTGGCTGGATCAGGGGACGCTGGTGGGTTTGGCAGGTTTTCACACTCACTCTCTGAGCTTTAAATCACCAAGGGAAATCCCAGCGGTTCTGGAAACACACATACGCTCTTTTTTTTCCCCTTCCTTTCCTCTTTTTTTTCTTTCCTTGGTCTGCGAAAGCCTCCCAGCCTCCTTTTTTCATTTCCCTTTCTGCTTTCGCCTTTATCTCTCCCCACTGTTGTAGTTACATCCTCTGATGATAGCAGAAATGACCCCATGGGGTGACCCTGGAAGATTATTACATTAGCTGTAAATTTTGAACCCGGGCCAGCCAATACAGTAGGGATTGCAACTCCCATCCTTTAAGTGCAGGAGGATTAACGCTCGGGAACATAAGTACGTTAAACCACTCTACAGACACCAGCGACCATTCCTTTCTCTGCATATCTTTGTTTTTCTGCCTTTAAGACCAGTTGGGGAATAGAGCTTTGCTATTTATGTTGAGGTGGTGAAGGGGAAGAAAAAGACAGCATTCATGACAGTCGGGGCAGAACTGCATTAAATAAAGCCTCCATCTTTCATTCTTAAGCTCAGCTCCAGGTCCTTGATGAAGACAGATTTTTCAATTAGACAGGCAATGTTTGTTCTAATATTTTATATATGAACCGCTCAGCTGACATCTTACCCAGATTTATGAAGGAAATCGAATACAAATGGGAGTTTTAATATAAATTTATTATTCAAATTTATCACATATTTCCGCAAATAAAAATTATGGTTGCCTCAAAGAACACATTTTAAAAAAAAGAAAGAAGTTGATAAAGTTTCTTTCCACCCGGTGAATAACAATATTGTAAGTTAAGAAAGATCTGTCATAATATAAATTATAACACACATGGAATACATTTCCCATTGAAGACAATATTTCTTTCTTATACAAATGTTGCACTCCTTCATTGAACTGAAAGGAAGTTCAGGAAGGTTGGCAAAACAAAGTAGCCCATTTTTAACACTATACAGAACAAAGTGTATTCTGCTGCCAATTACCCTTAACTGAAAATGACTGCAGCTTCTGGGAGACACAGCCAGGGGTCACGGGTGGTATAACTGCTCCCCAAAGAAAAAGAAATGTCAAGCGACATTCACACTTCAGCTATTTAAAGAAAAGGACGAAGAGAATTTAAGGGAAGAAAAGGCCCTGCAACGCCCGTTTTTAGCCACGGGGAAATTACTGCAATTAATGCTAGGCCATTTATAGCACACGTTTCCATCCTAGGTACGCAGATGGCGTACCTGATCTAGGAAGAGATTAATACTGCGGGAGTTTTCATCTCCAGTCAGACTGAGAAGGAAATATAGGAAAACTTTTCTTTTTTTTTAACAAAATGAAATGTTAAAATGATTTATATATTTTGATTCCTATAAACCAAAACATTTTAGTTTCCTTATTCAGTTGTGGCATTGCCATGGGTTAGCTGCATTTCCAGCCTCCTATATTTCACTTAAGATTTTCCTCTTTTCCAGCTTTTTTTGACTGGAAAACAGTATGAGATTTGAAAGGTGATCAAAACACATCAGAATACTTCCAATGTCTCTGCATTTTCCAGTGGGAAAAAACAAAAAGGGGGGGGGAGAGCATGAAAGATTCTAGTAATAATGTCAAAAACATTTGTGTGTTCAGTCTTTCAAAAACTGAAAGAAAATAGAAAATCTCAAAGAATGCTTTTTGACAGTCGACATGTTTCATCGGTTTTCTATTTTTCATTGAATTCTGTTCTCTCTCTCACACACGCACACACACGTGTGTGTATTTACAGGTTGTTGCATCTGACGTACAGGTATTCCCATGAGAAATTGCAGCCAGCTCTACCCATACTGTGATGTTATTTGGTGCCCCAATAAACCAAACACCAAGCAGACACATACAAAGACAAAAGGTCATATATTAATGGGTGTTTACTTGTGTAAAAATCAATGGTAGAGACTGGTAGGATATCTGAAGCGTAGGGGTGGCTAACCCAGCTTGGTTTCAATAGGATATGGCATCCCTGCAGGAGGGAGAGAATTTGTCTCACCTAAATTTATCCACCTACAGAGGCCGATCCTCTGAGCCACATATCACCATGGTGCAGAGACATAGGCATCATTTCAGCTCACCCTAAAATCGGTCAAATGAATCAGCCCCTAAAAAGCCTTCTCTTGTTGGCCATGAAGGCAGGTTGGAAAGTGAACCTAGGTCCAGAGGTCTGCGTTTGGTGGGGTGGCTCCCACCTGATTTTCCTATCTATAATTAGCTGTATCAGCAGGCACTTAAATGAATTAACTGGCCCAAAGTTTCTGTCCCAAAGAGTACAGATTTTAGGTCAAGACGAGCGTTTTCTCTTTGCTGTTTTAGATGTATGCCCTTCAGTACCACCACAGGGGAAAAACCCGCGCAAGGTCCCCGAGTTGTGTGTTTGGGTATTCCCTCTCAGTGCTGCTAAGCCTGAAGGCCACCTTTCCTGGCTGTGCGGAGGGAGATTTTCAGAAGGTCCAGATCCTTCAAGGGACTGAGTCTTTGACCTTTTTATGCCCAAGGCCAGTTCATTTCAGGATTTAAATCTCCTGATTCAGTCGGAGGAGACACACAAAGCTCTTTGACAATCTGGGTACTAACTCCCACTGAGAGCAACAAAAGCGTTGTTTGAGAAGTTTTTAAAAATCGTATTTACCTTCAATTTAAAACTGTAGTTGGTCAAACACTTTTAAAAGCACCACCTGAGAATCTGGGCAGCACAGTGCTGAGCTGCACTTAAATACCTGTAAAACCCTGGAGTATGTGCTTAACTTCGAAGCACAAGAC
This sequence comes from Aptenodytes forsteri, assembly GCF_000699145.1. Classification (NCBI taxonomy): domain Eukaryota; kingdom Metazoa; phylum Chordata; class Aves; order Sphenisciformes; family Spheniscidae; genus Aptenodytes; species Aptenodytes forsteri. The sequence continues at coordinate 2,565,377 of NW_008795672.1, read as the reverse complement.
TATTCCTGGTGAGGTTTAGTGGCTTTAAATTAATTTCTACTGACTGTGCTACATTTTAGCATGTATTTTTTTGTACAGGAACCACTTCTAATGTCAGTTGCACCCATAAATCAGAGGAGGCTATTGCTAAGTCAGTACGCTGAAGTGTGACATGCAATGTGCGGCTGCAAAGCCAGACCTTCTGCCCTGAGATAACAACATAGGAACAGCAGCGAGAGGATTAGAGATCTCCGAGCTGTTTGCTTTCGCTCTGAGATGTGCTGTAAGGCCAAGCAGGGAAGTAGAAAAAGAGAAAAAACCAGGAAAGTTGACATATATATTGCAGAGTCTTTTAGATGAGTCTTTTTGATGGCCAGTTGTTTCTGCATATGCCGTTGCATGGCCTCGAGGTTAAAGGTTTGTCTGAGAAAGTCAAGGGCCTCTGTTCAGCTCAGATGGGGGATTCAGAGCTCCCTATGAACCAAGGAGGAGAATACCCTGCGAAGGAGGGGAGGGGAGGGGAGGGGAGGGAGGAAAGGGCGGGCGGCGGCGCGGAGGGGAGAGAGGAAGAGATCGGGC